>NC_069505.1:235914047-236094047 GCF_027579735.1 Bombina bombina | reverse complement strand
AATATATAATTTACTAAATACAGCCTGTTTTCCTTCATAACCATAAGTGATATGTACCTGCATACAAACTCAGAAAAAATATCACTAGTGTTAAAGTACAGCACAAACCTGCCCACTTAAAGGGACACTGACGCATTTGAGATTGTGATGTAACATTTTATTAATTGTAGTATAAGAGCTTACCTGTTAAATTAATTTCTTTCATATTGGCAAGAGTCCATGAGCTAGTGACGTATGGGATATACAATCCTACCAGGAGGGGCAAAGTTTCCCAAAACTCAAAATGCCTATAAATACTCCCCTCACCACACCCACAATTCAGTTTAATGATTAACCAAGTATTGGGGTGATAAAGAAAGGAGTAAAAAAGCATACAAAAAGAGGAACTGGAAATATAATTGTGCTTTTATACAAAAAATCATAACCACCTGAAAAAGGGTGGGTCTCATGGACTCTTGCCAATATGAAAGAAATGAATTTATCAGGTAAGTTCTTACATAAATTATGTTTTCTTTCATGTAATTGGCAAGAGTCCATGAGCTAGTGACGTATCGGATAGAAATACCCAAGATGTGGGAGACCACAGAAGAGTAACTAGAAAGGGAGCGATAAAATAAAAACAGCTAATTCTGCTGAAAAAATTAAATCCAAACAAAAAAAATAAGTATTTCTTAAAAAAAATTCACATAAATTTCAAGAAAAAAACTTAAAGGGACACTGAACCCAAATTTTTTCTTTTGTGATTCAGATAGAGCATGAAATTTTAAGCAACTTTCTAATTTACTCCTATTATCAAATGTTCTTCATTCTCTTGGTATCTTTATTTGAAATGCAAGAATGTAAGTTTAGATGCCGGCCCATTTTTGGTGAACAACCTGGGTTGTTCTTGCTGATTGGTGGATAAATTCATCCACCAATAAAAAAGTGCTGTCCAGAGCCTGAACTAATAAAAAAAGCTTAGACGCCTTTTTCAAATAAAGATAGCAAGAGAACGAAGAAAAATTGATAATAGGAGTAAATTAGAAAGTTGCTTAAAATTGCATGCTCTATCTGAATCACAGAAGAAAAAAAAAAATTGGTTTGTGTCCCTTTAAGCAGAAGAATCAAATTGAAACAGCTGCCTGAAGAACTTTTCTACCAAAGACTGCTTCAGAAGAAGCAAATACATCAAAATGGTAAAATTTAGTAAATGTATGCAAAGAAGACCAAGTTGCTGCTTTACAAATCTGATCAACTGAAGCTTCATTCTTAAAAGCCCAAGAAGTGGAGACTGATCTAGTAGAATGAGTTGTGATCCTCTGAGGCGGGGACTGTCCCGCCTCCAAATAAGCTTTATGAATCAATAGCTTCAACCAAGATGCCTTTCCTAGAACCAGAGAAGACAACAAATAGACTAGAAGCCTTCCTGAAATCTTTAGTAACTTCAACATAGTATTTCAAAGCTCTTACAACATCCAAAGAATGTAAAGATCTTTCAAGAGTATTCTTGGGATTAGGACACAAGGAAGGAACAACAATTTGTCTATTAATGTTGTTAGAATTCACAACCTTAGGAAGAAATTTAAACGAAGTCCGCAAAACCGCCTTATCCTGATGAAAAATCAGAAAAGGAGATTCACAAGAGAGAGTGGATAATTCAGAAACTCTTCTAGCAGAAGAGATGGCCAAAAGAAACAACACTTTCCAAGAATGTAGTTTAATATCCAAAGAATGCATAGGCTGAAACGAAGGAACCTGCAAAGCCTTCAAAACCAAATTAAGACTCCAAGGAGGAGAGATTGATTTAATAACAGGCTTGATACGAACCAAAGCCTGAACAAAACAGTGAATATCAGGAAGCTTAGCAATTTTTTTCTGTGAAATAAAACAGAAGAGCAGATATTTGTCCCTTCAAAGTACTTGCAGACAAAACCTTTATCCAAACCATCCCGAAGATACTGTAAAATTCTAGGAATTCTAAAAGAATGCCTGGAGAATTTATGAAAAGAACACCATGAAATATAAGTTTTCCAAACCCGATAATAAATCTTTCTTGAAACAGACTTGCGAGCCTGTAACATAGTATTAATCACTGAGTCGGAGAAACCTCTATGCACTAAGCGTTCAATTCAGTGGCGTATTTAGGTTTTGTGCTGCCCTAGGCATAAAAACATTCTGCTGCCCCCCATCCCCCCCAGGATTTAGGACTTTTTTTAGACATAATATTTTTTTGGTCAGGGTGTAACATGATATTTTTTTGTAAATTTTTTTTTTTTTGCATTTCCAAAGGAAATAAGATGAGAGAAGAGGAAGGAGGAGGTTGAGCGAGAGAAGGAGAGAGATATGGCAGATGAGGGAGAGGAAATAACTAATGTCAAGGAGGTGCTTCTCTTTATGATACCAGTGGCTGATTAACCCCTTGCAGCAGTAATTCTTAATGTAAGTCAAACAAATATCAGTAGATTCTGCCCCATACATCCAACTGCCTAAAATGCACTTATTATCACAAGCAAAGATAATATAAAACATATATTTTAAATTTTATATATATATATATATATATATATATATATATATATATATATACACACACTCTCGCCTCTTGAGGATTCCAAACTCCTTGTGCTGTCAGCGACCCCCAGACAGCTCCCAAACCTGTGAGACTTGCATCTGTTGAAATCACAGTCCAGACAGCACGAACAAAAGAGGCCCCTTGAATAATCCGATGATGGACTAACCACCAGGACAGAGAGAGTTGAATGTTGGGATTTAAGTATATCAACTGTGATATCAGAGTATAATCCCTGCACCATTGATTCAGCATGCAAAGCTGCAGAGGTCTCATATGAAAACGAGCAAAGGGGATTGCGTCCGATGCTGCAGTCATGAGACCTAAAACTTCCATGCACATAGCCACTGAAGGGAATGATCGAGACTGAAGGTTTCGACAGGCAAAAACCAATTTCATTTGTCTCTTGTCTGTTAAAGACAAAGTCATGGACACTAAATCTATCTGGAAACCTAAAAAGGTGACCCTTGTCTGAGGAAGCAAGGAATTCTTTGGTAAATTTATCCTCCAACCATGTCTTCGAAGAAACAACACAAGTTGATTTGTGTGAGATTTTGCTAAATGAAAAGATTGAGCCACTACCAAGATATCGTCTAAATAAGGAAACACTGCAATACCCTACTCTGATTACAGATAGAAGGGCACCGAGAACCTTCATAAAGATTCTTGGAGCTGTTGCTAGGCCAAATGGAAAAGCAACAAACTGGTAATGCTTGTCTAGAAAAGAGAATCTTGGAAACCGATAGTGGTCTGGATGAATCGGAATATGAAGATACGCATCCTGTAAGTCTATTGAGGACATGTAATGTCCTTGCTGAACAAAATGCAGAATATTCCTTAGTCACCATCTTGAAAGTTGGGACTCTTACAAAATGATTCAAAAACTTCATATCCAGAACTGGTCTGAAAGAATTTTCCTTCTTCGGGACAATGCATAGATTTGACTAAAAACCCAAACCCTTTTCCAGAATTGGAACTGGTACAATCACTCCTGAAAGCTCTAGATCTGAAACACATTTTAGAAATGCCTGAGCTTTCACAGGATTTGTTGGAATGTGAGAGAGAAAAAAATCTTCTCACAGGAGGTCTTATTCTGAAACCTTTTCGATACCCCTGGGAGACAATATTCTGAATCCAATGATTCTGAATGGAACCTGCCCAAACGTCTTGAAATCATTTCAATTTGCCCCCCACCAGTAAAACTGTATCGAGGGCCGCACCTTCATGCAGTCTTGGGGGCTGGCTTTGGTTTCTTGTAAGGCTTGGATTGTCAGTATATTTATGAAAATCTTAGCAGTGCTATCCAAATAATATATATAAGTTTATGGCAGGGTTATAAACACAATACAAAGAAATAGAAACCCTTATCAACCATGCACCTACTAGACCATACAATTAATATAAATATCTGAATTCTTTTATTTAGTTAATATCCATAAACATATTGAACTATATTTGCAATAAAAGGAAACTAAATAAAAGTTTATATGCGTTAGAACCAACTCTTAAGATATGCTATTCTTCTTACAAAACCCAGAACAATATACCTTCACAATTCAGCCTTATTTATTTAACACAATGGGACTAAAAACCTTTAACATCCAAGCAATACAATTCTAAACAGTGTTTATAAAACAATAGGATAAAATATATATTCTGCTATTTAACTGCAATTTATCCTAATACAAAATTAACCGACAATATCAGAACTTGTATAGATGAGTTACTTAGCCAATTCAGACACAGATTTGAACAAAACCTAGGCTTATAACTACCAATTTAAAATACAATATACTTCACCAATTTTGAACCAATTCGTAGCGGTCTTTAGGTCATCTCATTTGAAAGAAGGTTTTTGCACAAATCAAGGATAAGTTTTAAGCTCCTTGCTGAAGTGAACTTTTTTTTTTTCAGGTATATCGCAGCCAAAATCAGATCACTAATTTTCAACAAGTTACAGACAACTCTCCCTTGTGCATTCAACACTCCCATTATATAATCATTGATGACATCATGTGGGTGGCACTACGGGAGCTGACCTTCCCATTGGTTATCTGGGAAGTCTAAATCGAATTGGCCCTTGGAAATTTCATTTTTAACAGCCAGAAAGAACCTTCTGTCTGTAGTTCTCGCAACATAACACCAGGTGGCAGCATACAGTACAACATAGCAATACAATACAGCATTTCTGACATTTTTAAGCAAGTTAATTTTTTTTTTATAAAATGGTTATTTAAATCAGATCACACTCTCTGCATTAATCATATATAACCCCAATTACAGATGGTTAATATTAGGTTATTTTTTCTGATTATTCTGATACCAAATATGTTATATTATTAACATTTTATTATATTAAGGTAATTTAACACTGCTAATTATTAGCTTAAAATGCATTATAATTTTATCAGTATTCTGGCATTTCTTTGCAAATAACAGCTTATTTTTATATCTCCAGATTGGTAGTATTTAAAACTCCTGATATTTGCATTCACCCAGATATAGTATGTGACATTTCTGTGTATTTCTTCCTGAATACATAAATCCTGTTTATGTCGATCTGAAATAAAAATAAATGTTAATAATCACTTCTCTTCAGGTCCATAAACATCTATTCATGTTCTTAAACACACAGAGGCTAAGATATTCATGCCTTCAAAATATACATATATATATATATATATATATATATATATATATATATATATATATATATATATATATATATATATATATATATATATATCATTCAATCTTTTACTTTCCATATATATATATATTTAGATGTTAATATTTGATATCACATAAATATACATCTCATATCCATTAAAATATATATATTTTCCTGGCATTATATTTTATTTGAACTCTAAATACAGTTACTTTGAAATCATAATGTAAGTCATTTGTCTTCACTGTGTTATTCTAACCCCCGACACAACGTCTGTGTTATGTGTATTCTGATGTTATCATCCAAACAGCCTGAGTCACTCAACAAGTCTGTGCCAATTATCAGTTCCTTTGAAGAATGTTTGTATCTCTCACATTTCTTCAGACGGATCGGCATTTCTCTTGGAGGAAATCCATATATTTGCTGTATCCTGAAACTGTGTTAGTTTCCATTTCCTTTCAAAATTACTTCCCCCAACATTCCTCTAAGTGACTGTTCTGAAATTTGGCAGGCCAAATGTTCCATTGTCTCCCCCTGTGTGTTCAGCATAATTTTACATAATGAATGTGGGAGATCTCTTAGGAACAAACCTTTGTCTACAGACCATGTTCATATCCACAGATCTATTAAATAAAGACAAATATACCTCTATATATTATTTAATAATATTTCAAATACCTTGACATAAATCCCCCTTTCCAATTCAAAAATATGTAGGACACATGTATTTGAATTGGATCAAAGTCAGTGGTATTTGATGAGGATCAACCGTATACCTCATAGACAGTCTCTTATGAAGAAAGTTTGTTATTTTGAGCTTTCATGTTTATCAGTTAGGCATCTTTAAATTACAGTATGTCTTTAGTGCATTTGGGGATATGACACTTCATTCTCCCTCTATGACTTGTAGTTGGGATCTGGGATGACATGCCCGCAATTGATTGATATGTACCCATTTATCTATGAAACCTTCATTTTTGGGGATCCGTATTTTATAGGCCACTGGAGATATTTTGTCAGTAATGACGAAAGGACCTTTCCATGAGGGAAGAAATTTCTTCTCCCTAACCTGATCTCTTCCAAAGTTATAAAGATAAACTTTATCATTTATTTCATATTCCTTTTTGGATGTTTTGAGATCATAATAGGTTTTAGTGGCATTTGCGGCTCTTTCTAAATTCCTTTGAGCAAATGCAAAGGCATATTGCAGGTGCTTTCTTAAGTTTTCCACGTATTGATGTGTATTGGCAGCGTCTATCAAATTTTGGTCTGATGTACGGTACAGCAGATGCTGAGGTAGAACCATTCTTCTACCAGTCATCAGCTCAAAAGGTGACATCTTGGTAGCACTACTTGGAGTTGCTCTTAATGCCATTAAGACTAGAGGTAGTTTTACATCCCAGTCTTTACCTGTTTCACTCACAAACTTTTTGAGGATTTTAACAATAGACTGGTTGTAACGCTCTACACCACCACTTGAGGCAGCTCTATAAGCAATATGGAGCTTTCTTTTAACCCCTAGTATTTTCCACATTTTTGTCATTACTTCGCTAGTGAAGTGGGTCCCCCGATCTGATTCGATTCTTTGGGGCAAACCAAATCTGGAAAATACATGGTTGATGAGCAATGCTGCACATGTTTCAGCACTATTGTTAGGTGCACTAATGCACTCTACCCATTTAGTGAACAGGCATGTCACTGTTAACATGTACTTGTTACCTCTTGATGACCTTGTTACCGGACCAATAAAATCAATTTGTATATCTGACCATGGCATTACCATCCCCCTTTTCTGCAATGGCGCTCTATGCGTTGGTGCAGTGGGTTGGAACTGTGGGCAGATTAAACACCCTTGACAGTAGGTTTGAACGTCTTTCAACATGTGTGGCCAAAAAGCGTAATCACGCAATATTTCATACGTGAGTTTGGCACCACGATGACCAGATGTGGGAGCATCATGGGCATGTTGAAGCATTAGACCCCTGAACTTGGTGGGTACTACCCACTGCTGGATGCCAGTTTTGGAGGTTCTAATTAACAAACCATCCTGTAACTTGAATTGTGATTTAGATTTTATTAAGATTCTCAGATCTTCTTTGCCAATACAATCATCTTTTGAGATGGGGTTGCTTTCAGGATCTTCTATGTGTTTATAGAAGATGCCTACAATGGGGTCTTCTTTTTGACTAGTGATCAGGTCCTCACTAGGAGAATCCTGACTCCATTGTACCAAGTTAGGCTCACTCTGTTGTTTTGCCTGGTTTCTGGTAATGGCTTCTACCTGAATTGCACCCATTAAGTGGTCAATATTAAGGAGTTCTCCAGTTATGGCTCCTTGTTTGGCTAATGAATCCGCAAGGTCATTGCCTTCCTTATCCGGACCTAGAATTCTGGAATGACCCTTGGTCTTTTTCCAGTGTATGGTTAAATCATTGGATACTACCAGATTATCAATCTCGCAGAACAACTTGCCATGCTTGACTGGTTTGTTATTGCTTTTCTGCATGCCATTTCTTTTCCAAGTTGGCAGGTATTCAACAAAACTGTCACGCACATAATTTGAGTCAGTTATGATCACAAATTCATGAATACCATGTTCAATAGCCATTTCAATGGTTTTGAAAACAGCAGTTAGTTCTGCAACTTGACTGGATCTTGGTCCAATGTTGAAACCTACAGATATATTTGGGAATCCATTTGCCCCCGTTATACCAATGCCAGCGACTAATCTGCGCTCATTATCAATAGTGGCATGGTAAGAACAACCATCAACATATACCCAAGGTAATGTTTGACAATGGTCCTCATTGTACATTTTATATGGGGAAAGCAATTGTTCTTCCAGAAAATCATCTTCTGATAATTCTTCCCCAGGATCTCTAGCAGTACAGTCGTGGAGCTCAGCAAGCCCTTGTGCGACTGGATTCTTTTTATTCTGCTTGTAGCGAATTTCTAATGGCCAGCCTTGCAAGGAAAGAGTCCATGCTGTTATGCGGCTATTAGACAAATTCCCATCTCTTATTCTCTCACTTTGCAAATATAGCAAAGGCTGGTGGGCCGTTTCCACAATAATTTTCTCGCCCTGTATATAGCTGCGGAAATTTTGTAGAGCCCATACAGTAGATAAGAGGGCTTTTTCGCAATCGTTAAACTTTATTTCTACTGGGGATAGATTTTTGCTTGCATAAGCAATGGCTTTGTTCAAATTATCCTGCTTTTGGTATAACACAGCACTCATGCTTACATCTGTGTACCCTGTTTCTAAGTAGAAAGGTTTACCACCTTCAGGGTACGCTAAGCAAGGTGCTTGAGTGAGTTTTCTCTTCAGCTCTCTGATGGCTGTCTCTTGAGACTCACTCCAGTGCCATTTCACATCCTTCTTTAGAAGAAGTAGTAGTGGTTTAGCTAATTCCGCATAATTATCAATGAATTTGCGAGAATAATTCGTCATACCCAGGAATGATCTCAATTCCTTTAAGTTAGTTGGGTTTTTAGAATTCACTATAGCTTCCACCTTTTTCTTCTGGGGATTTAATCCATCAGAGGTAACTTCATGTCCCAAGAAGTTTACACGAGTGCGGCACCATTGAGCTTTTTGCAGGGATAATTTGACACCTGCCCTTTTAAGTTGGCTGAGGACATGTTTAAGCTCTGCGAGGTGTTTTTCAAAGTCTGTGCTTTTGATTAAAACATCATCAACATAAGATAAGGTCCCCCTTTCCAGTGCATCAGGCATAGCCTTATGCATGAATACAGCAAATTCATGTCCAGAATTTATGTATCCAAATGGAAGTCTCTGGAATGCATATTGGACCTTTTGGAAAGAGAACGCTAGCTTATATTGGTCCTCTTCATGTACCTTTATGGTCCAGTATCCCTGTGCACAATCAATGGCAGTGAATATTTTGGATCCCTGCATTTGTGCAAGGCACTGGTCAATGTATGGTACAGGCCAACCAGACATGTACACTCGTTTGTTTAGCTGTCTTAAATCAGCACACAAACGCCATTGTCCATTGGGTTTAAGGACACCTAGAATAGGGTTATTATAAGAGCTGTGCACCTGTCTGATAATACATCTTTCTTCCAAATTCCTTATGATCTCTGCAAGAGAATCATATGAGGCTAAGGGAAGTCTGTATTGTTTGACAAATACAGGTGGCGCATTAGGATCTGTTTGTATTCTTGCAATGTGCAAGTCTGTGGTACCACAGTCATAAGAGTCCTTAGCGAAAATATCCTTGTATTCCATTAGGAGTTCTCGCAGCTGTTGGCGTTCATCATCGCTGGAACAGCCATTAGCTAAGGATATTTGCTCTTCGACTATTTGCTGAAATCCTGGAAAGATTTCAGGCTGTCCTATTTCATAGGCTTCTTCCAGTCTAGAGGTGAGATCCCCTTGATTATAATTTACATTGCTCCCATGACTCTGGGTATTGGGGTAATCTTGCTGTTTGATTGGCTGATCAAACACTAGAGAGGCTTCTTCAATTTTACAGATGCCTTCCTCTGAGCTGAAGGGATAAATAGACTGAATATTAAATAGACCCTCTGGCATAGATGCAAAGGATTGTTCTATTAATTGTTCTTCAGTTAGGTATCCTTCAGGTATTAGCCCAATTACATTATTCTGGAATCCAAAAGTGTAATAACTTGATTCCAGTGCATATCCTAAGGTAGTTCCCTTGGATAATGTTATATCCTGTGGGGTCATGTTATGCACAATAATATGTATTGGAACAGTTCCAATATTCACCATAGGAGTGTAGGTTACTGTGACACCCAGATTTTGTATTCTATGGGAGAGGCAAATCAGTGTTTCAGAAGTTTTTAATTTCTGACCTCTCTTTACCTGTAAGGGTAACAGAAATTTATCAGCCCCAGCAGGAATTATAACATCGCTAGATACCTGCATATTCACAGCATATGGCAATTGCTGGTTTGATTTCAGGGCTGCATTTTCATCCTGAAATACTTCAGGGTCCCCCTTTAACCTGCTCCAGAGGCAAGAATTAATCAGATCTATTTGTATGGCATATCTATGTAAGATATCATTGCCAATGTATATTTGATTATGGGGAGTATTTAAAACTAAAAACAGGTGCTTCACTGACTTATTACCAAGAGAGATAGATAATAAGCACTTAGCTGTGATGTTATAGCTTTCAGACCTGTCATCCAGGCCGTTGACACAGTGGTCTTGGGGAGAAAGATATTTAATCACTTTAGGTTCAGCTATTTGCTCTAATAAACCTTCGCTTATATAGCTAGCTTCCTGTTTTAAGTTTATTTTAGCATACTTGGTTTTACCAAGGTCATGTACTTGTATAGGGATAAATAGATCCTCTTTAACTCTCTCAATCCCTGTGAGGTATTGAGCATGGTCTCCCCCTTTAGGGATTTTAGGATCCCCCTTGTGGAGTGATATGGTTAATATATCGCCATCTAGGGAGATATTCGCTATCTTTCCAGGCGATATTTTAAAAGTATTACCATCAGAGCCACTAAAAGGAGTCTGATCATCTATTTGTAGAATAGTGATTTCAGGTGTAGAGTTATTCCTGAAATGAATCTCCACAGCATCTGGTTTCTCTTCCACCACGTGACAGCTGTGTCGGGTGCGAGATGTACCAGATTTTTCATAATTGATAGGCCGTTTAACTTGCGACCAAATTACATTATTTATGCAATCAATTATGGTGCTTAATCGCTTCAGGAGATCACTACCAATAATTAAACGATCAGTTGGCAGATCCACTATAATGACAGGGTGTCTTATGACCCTGTTCCCCAATTTAAATTTTAACCAGGCAATACCGTAGACTTTTAGGGAATCACCCCCAACACCTATCAGAGAACCGTCAAATTCTTTTATTTTAGGTTTGTGGGGTGTTAGCTCATTTAGCTGTGTGTAGTATCTGTGGGATAAGATAGTTGCCTGTGACCCAGTGTCAATTAATCCCCTGATAGGGTTGGAGACTGAATCTTGCAGCTCAACTAGTACATAATATCTTCCTGCAGTTTCTATCATTTCACACATAAAATTTGCATTCTCATACATTTGTGGGCTTCGCCACGTATTACCTGAGTTTGCCATGCTTTCCGATGCAGAAGAAGCTTCATACCTACCTGTTTCCTCTATGACAGGGTCGGCTGGATTCTTTTGTACTGCATCTGTGGAAACAAGGTTAAGAGAGAGCTGCAAAGGAAGAGATTTGTTAACTTTTCCCGGATGAGGTTGCTTGTCATCACGGCCAAATCGTCCGTTTCCGGTCTGTGGGGAGATAACATGATTAGTATCATTGATATTTATTATTACAGTTTGTATATCTCTACCCTCCCCTTCAGGTGATACTGCAGTATTTATGACTGTGCCTGTGGTCCACTGCTGACCACTGGCTGTACCCCTAAAAAAGTATTGTTCGGTTGCTGAGCCGTAGATTTTTGACTCATATTAGCGATTTGTTCGCTCAACCGATTTATTTGGGTAAACAGCATATCTACCTGATTGTACAAGTTACCTCTACCCCTGGGCCTATCTCTTGGTGCCCCATTGTACTGATTCCTGGACCATTGGGTTCCCTCAGAATCAGGGCCACTATTTCTATTCTGGCGTGGTTGCCCCTGGGGTTCAGCTTGTTCAGTATTAATATTTTGGGAAGCATTATATACCTGGGGTGTCTGGTTACCCTGAGAATATCTTCGCCGTTTATTGTATCTACCCTTGCGCGGATACCAATTATTTGGTGAGTATTCTCTTTGTGAGTAATTATTCACCTGATTATGTCCCCCACTTTGGCTATAGTCTCCCTGCGCCTCAACCTGTGTAGGGGGAGGGGCAGAATTAAACCTCTGTGGAGATGGCCTGTTTTGACTGGCCACCTCTGCATAAGTCCTCTTGTTAGACTCCAAATTGAGGGGGCTAGGTGACACCCTAGTTTCTGCCACAATTTTGGGTTTTGACTCCTTTTTAACCCCCTGTTCACTGGATTGCTGAATAGAGTATAATTTTGTACTCTCTTTGATCAGCCATTCCAATGAGCAGTCCTCATCAAAATCTCTAGCTAAGTTAATTTTGATGGGTGTAGGTAGTGCTTCAAAAAATAAATTTACAAATTCTGAGCCGTCAAATTTGGGATTATCTTCAGCCATACTGTACGCATTTTTCAATACAGAAAGGAATTCGATTGGACTCTGATTCGCACGACACTTTAAACCATATACCGCTATCTTTGCGGCAGTTTTAGTGCGATATTGCCCGAATTCTTTTCTGCATTGTCGTTTTACCCCATTCCAGGAATGAATATTCATATCCTTTAGTGAAGCAAAGAATTTGTGATGCTTACTGTCAAATACCCAAGGCAGAAATTCAATTTTCAATTTCTCACTTGTAACATTCATTATAGCTAACGCATTTTCAAAAGCCTGTAAATGATCAATTACAGATGTTGTTCCCTTATTGGAGAATATAGGTACTGCGCGTTGTACGAAGGTGATTATTTTATGGGAATCATAGACTTTATCAGACTTATTTTGGGATTCTCTGTTAGAGTTTCCCTCCCCCGCATCAGCTGCGCTACAGCTGTCCTCTGGATTTACATCCTGAGGGGATTGTCTATTTGGGAAATCTACTTCTGACCCGTTAGGGGTCATTTGTCTATGTTGTTCTATATATTTTCGTACCTCGTCCCTGACGCGTTCGCTAAAGGAGTTAGCATTATCTGTATTATTCTCATTGCTAATATAGGGGTTTTCATTATGGCGATATGACCTTTTTAAATCGCTTAGTTCTCTCTGGCTTTGCGCAAGCTGTTTATTTAAATCTTGTATCTGCGCGATTAAGTCCATATTGTGCTTATCTAAGGTGGCTAGGTTTTGGGCAAATTCATCCATTTTATTTTTGGCTATTTTTAAACCCTCTTCGCGTCTGCGCGAGGAACGAATACTATTTTCTAGCTCCTGTATTTGCAATCGTTTGTCTGTGACACAAAACGACATTTCGTCAATTATGCATATTAAAAGGGGCCAGGATTTTAGTATTAGTTCGTCTCGCTTTTTGGGAGCTTCGCATTGATTAATCATTAATAATTCCTGGAAGAATTCATTCTCTTCATTCCACATATTATTATTAACGGTAATATTTTTAGCCCTAGTTTCAAGCATATCCATAAAATCATTTAATTCACCCGCAATATTAAACTTCCCTTTAAGGTAACTTAAGATATCTTTCTTAAGGACCTGACCTTTAGTAATAGGTATGGTTATGGGACCAATTTCATTGCTATGTATAGAATTAAATGAGTCACTTCTGGCTACAGACATTATTATATTGGTTTAGTACTTAGTTAAACTAAAACGCTAATACAATTTTTGCCAATAAAAAGAGAGAAGGAAAATTTTTATATTTCAAAAAAAAAAAAAAAATATTAATTTTGAAATATGAAAAATTAATATTCCGAAATATGAAAAATTAATATTTTTGATTAACTTTGAAAATATGAAAAATTAATATTTTTGACAAATTTTGAAATATACAAAATTAATATTTTTATTAATTTTTCAAAATTAATCTTTAATAATATTTCAAGATATTAATGTCAATCTCGAAATATGAAAATTAATATTTCAACTTTTCAAAAAAAAAATATATCTTCAAAATATTAATATCGAAATATGAATTTTTTTTTTCTTTTATAATAATTTCTGTTTATTTACAAATATATTATATCAATTATGATGGATATTATTAAATCTCAGCAGTGCCTCCAATTATTATGTCAGTATATTTATGAAAATCTTAGCAGTGCTATCCAAATAATATATATAAGTTTATGGCAGGGTTATAAACACAATACAAAGAAATAGAAACCCTTATCAACCATGCACCTACTAGACCATACAATTAATATAAATATCTGAATTCTTTTATTTAGTTAATATCCATAAACATATTGAACTATATTTGCAATAAAAGGAAACTAAATAAAAGTTTATATGCGTTAGAACCAACTCTTAAGATATGCTATTCTTCTTACAAAACCCAGAACAATATACCTTCACAATTCAGCCTTATTTATTTAACACAATGGGACTAAAAACCTTTAACATCCAAGCAATACAATTCTAAACAGTGTTTATAAAACAATAGGATAAAATATATATTCTGCTATTTAACTGCAATTTATCCTAATACAAAATTAACCGACAATATCAGAACTTGTATAGATGAGTTACTTAGCCAATTCAGACACAGATTTGAACAAAACCTAGGCTTATAACTACCAATTTAAAATACAATATACTTCACCAATTTTGAACCAATTCGTAGCGGTCTTTAGGTCATCTCATTTGAAAGAAGGTTTTTGCACAAATCAAGGATAAGTTTTAAGCTCCTTGCTGAAGTGAACTTTTTTTTTTTCAGGTATATCGCAGCCAAAATCAGATCACTAATTTTCAACAAGTTACAGACAACTCTCCCTTGTGCATTCAACACTCCCATTATATAATCATTGATGACATCATGTGGGTGGCACTACGGGAGCTGACCTTCCCATTGGTTATCTGGGAAGTCTAAATCGAATTGGCCCTTGGAAATTTCATTTTTAACAGCCAGAAAGAACCTTCTGGCTGTAGTTCTCGCAACATAACACCAGGTGGCAGCATACAGTACAACATAGCAATACAATACAGCATTTCTGACATTTTTAAGCAAGTTAATTTTTTTTTTATAAAATGGTTATTTAAATCAGATCACACTCTCTGCATTAATCATATATAACCCCAATTACAGATGGTTAATATTAGGTTATTTTTTCTGATTATTCTGATACCAAATATGTTATATTATTAACATTTTATTATATTAAGGTAATTTAACACTGCTAATTATTAGCTTAAAATGCATTATAATTTTATCAGTATTCTGGCATTTCTTTGCAAATAACAGCTTATTTTTATATCTCCAGATTGGTAGTATTTAAAACTCCTGATATTTGCATTCACCCAGATATAGTATGTGACATTTCTGTGTATTTCTTCCTGAATACATAAATCCTGTTTATGTCGATCTGAAATAAAAATAAATGTTAATAATCACTTCTCTTCAGGTCCATAAACATCTATTCATGTTCTTAAACACACAGAGGCTAAGATATTCATGCCTTCAAAATATACATATATATATATATATATATATATATATATATATATCATTCAATCTTTTACTTTCCATATATATATATATTTAGATGTTAATATTTGATATCACATAAATATACATCTCATATCCATTAAAATATATATATTTTCCTGGCATTATATTTTATTTGAACTCTAAATACAGTTACTTTGAAATCATAATGTAAGTCATTTGTCTTCACTGTGTTATTCTAACCCCCGACACAACGTCTGTGTTATGTGTATTCTGATGTTATCATCCAAACAGCCTGAGTCACTCAACAAGTCTGTGCCAATTATCAGTTCCTTTGAAGAATGTTTGTATCTCTCACATTTCTTCAGACGGATCGGCATTTCTCTTGGAGGAAATCCATATATTTGCTGTATCCTGAAACTGTGTTAGTTTCCATTTCCTTTCAAAATTACTTCCCCCAACATTCCTCTAAGTGACTGTTCTGAAATTTGGCAGGCCAAATGTTCCATTGTCTCCCCCTGTGTGTTCAGCATAATTTTACATAATGAATGTGGGAGATCTCTTAGGAACAAACCTTTGTCTACAGACCATGTTCATATCCACAGATCTATTAAATAAAGACAAATATACCTCTATATATTATTTAATAATATTTCAAATACCTTGACAGGATTTATTCCAAATCGAGGAAGGCTTCCAATTGGAGCTAGAGTCCATAGGGGAAGGAGTGGTTTTCTGTTCTCTATTCTGTTGAAAAGGAACGAAACTAATTAGAAGCTCTAGATTTGCCTTTAGACTTTTTATCTTGAGGCAAAAAACTTCCTTCCCCCCAGTAATAGTGGAAATAATTGAATCCAACTGAGAACCAAACAAATTATTACCCTGGAATGAAAGAGATCGTAACCTAGATTTAGATACCATGTCAGCATTCCATGATGTGAGCCATAAAGCTCTTCTAGCTAAAATAGCTAAAGACATAGATTCAACATTTATCTTGATGATATCAAAAATAGCATCGCAGATAAAATAATTAGCATGTTGAAGGAAACTAACAATGCTATGCAAATCAGTCTTTTTCCCATTGTGCTAAGCTATCCAACCAAAAAGTTGATGCAGCCGCAATATCAGCCATAGAAATGGCAGGTCTGAGCATATAGCCAGAATGCAAATAAGCTTTCCTTAGATACAGTAAGATTTAATTTTCCTATCTAAAGGATCCTTAAAAGAGGTACTATCCTCCATAGGAATAGTAGTAAGTTTAGCAAGAGTAGAAATAGCCCCATCAACCTTAGGAACTTTTTCCCAAAACTCTAATCTAGCCACTGGCAAAGGATACAACTTTTTAAACCTTGAAGAAGGAACTAAAGAAGTACCATGCTTAGACCATTCCTTTGCAATCACATCAGAAATGGCATCAGGAAAAAAGAAAAATCTCAGGAGTAGTCACAGGAGGTTTATAGAGAGAATTTAAACGTTTACTGGATTTATTATCAAGAGGATCAGACTCCTCAATATCCAAAGTTATTAACACTTATTTTAACAAAGAACGAATATACTAAATCTTAAAAAGATAAGATGATTTATCAGTGTCAATGTCTGAAGTAGGATCCTCTGAACCAGAGAGATCCTCATCAGAGGAGGATATATCAGTTAGTTGTTGTTCATTACAAATTTCATCAGTATTATGAGAAGTTTGAAAAGACCTTTTACGTTTATTTGAAGGCAGTATAGCAGCCATAGCCTTCTATATTGCATCAGCAATATAAATTTTCATATCAACAGGGATATCATGTACATTAGATGTTGAAGGAACAACAGATACTGTACTAGCACTAAAAGAAACCTTTTCTGCATGCAAAAGCTTATCATGACAACTGTTACATACTACAGCTGGAGATATAATCTCCACTAGCTTACAACAGATACACTTAGCTTTGGTAGAACTGTGTTCAGGCAGCATGGGTCCTACAGAAGCTTCTGAGACAGGATCAGATTGAGACATCTCGTAAAATGTAAAAAAAATAACATTAAAAAGAAATATCTTATTTCCACATATAGCAGTTTCAGGAATGGGG
The DNA here is from genome assembly GCF_027579735.1 of Bombina bombina. NCBI lineage: Eukaryota > Metazoa > Chordata > Amphibia > Anura > Bombinatoridae > Bombina > Bombina bombina. Next base: position 236,076,603 of record NC_069505.1, on the reverse strand, counting down.
AAAAAATGCAAGTGCTAAAATAGGCCAAAAAAAGCAAATAGCATAGCCCTCTGAGCATAAAGAAGGCAAGGAGCATATAGAAAGTGAGGTAAAATAAAACTAAATTTTTTGGCGCCAAGTATGACGCACAAAGCAAAAGGAAGTTGAGAATTTTTTGTTGGCGCCAACAAACATCTGGAAATGAAGCAACTCGCGTCATAACACAATTTCGCGCCAAACAACCTAGCGTCCACTAAGACGCAGGAAATGACGAACTTGTGTCACGACGCAGGAAATTATTAACTTGCGTCATGACCGACGCACATTCGCGCCCAAAAAAATTCTCGCTCCAAGAACGAAGCAATAAATAACAGCATTTTCCTCCCTCGCGAGGTTTCCAAGAAAAAGCAAGTCAAATTGAAAAAAGACTATACCCCAGGTAAGACAATTTTCCTTAACATGATTCCCATAATTAAACTGCTGCACTGCAAAAGGAAATACACATAGACCTGACTCATGGCAAATATAAGTAAAATACATATATTTAAAACCTTATATTAATACATAAAGTGCCAAACCATAGCTGAGAGTGTCTTAAAATAATGATACATACTTACCGAAAGACACCCATCCACATAAAGCAGATAGCCAAACCAGTACTGAAATCAGTAGAGGTAATGGAATATGAGAGTATATCGTCAATCTGAAAAGGGAGGTAGGAGATGAATCCCTACGACCGATAACAGAGAACCCTTGAAAAGATTTTCCGCGAGGAAAACCATAAAATTAATAGCCGATACTCTCTTCACATCCCTCTGACAAACACTGTACTCTGAGAGGAATTGGGCTTCAGAATGCTTAGAAGCGCTTATCATAGAAGAAATCATAAAAAATCAAGCGCAAACTTACTTCACCACTTCCATAGGAGGCAAAAGTTGTAAAACTGAATTGTGGGTGTGTTGAGGGGTGTATTTATAGGCATTTTGAGGTTTGGGAAACTTTGCCCCTCCTGGTAGGATTGTATATCCCATACATCACTAGCTCATGGACTCTTGCCAATTACATGAAAGAAAAAAACTTTTCTATATATTTTATTCAACTTTACTGAAAATTGTTGTTTTTATCAATTCCTCTGAGTTTCGTGATTAAGATAGAGCATACAATGTAAGATTTTGACTACTTTTGAAACAGTTACCTGAAGATAAAGCAATCAGTGCATGAAGATTTACAAATGAGAATACTAAGCCATTTAGGGACAATATTATGTAACACAACACCATTCTTTATCATTCTCGTGTATTTATCAAGCTCCACCAGTTCCCATAGCTTTTAGACTCTATGATGAATGGACACATATCTGTATTTCTATAGAGAGATTACTAATTGCAGGTGAGACTGATCAATAATACCAAACTATCAGCTCGATCTGTCAATGTGTTGGTCAATGCGCCTCTTCATTCTACTGAGAGTGCATGATGTGCGTCTAAATTTATCCAAAAAAGGTACTTTTTTTGCTCCATTCCACAGGCGAGCTCAGGTGAAGCAAAGATACGTTTGCACCTTATTTATGATTTTACTTTACAAAGAGAAATCTATATCATTGTGGGTTACTTCATGTGTTATAATCTTTTCATTTGTAATATGATAATAAAGAAATACAAATGCCATTCTTGTTTACAAATATAATCTCAGGCTGTCGCCCAATCATACACTCACTGTCTCTTTTGCCTTGATAGGTGATATAATGTGCAGTTGACCCTAGCTGAACAAATTGTGCTGTATTTCCATGACCTCTGCGTCGCTGCCTTCAGAATCTTACAGCCATGTGCTGGCTGAGTTTGACTCTCTTGATCCGTTGCTTTCAGCCCTGCGGTTGGATTCTAACCGTCTGAAGGTTTGTTTGTAAAAATTATTTGATGTTTTTTTTATATGTCAGTTTGCCAAATTAATTTGCCTTTTAGACATAAACCTTCCCTGTTCCAGTGTGTCATCCTGTTGACTCTTGTACAGTTCAGTTTTCAGTGTAAAGAGACAAAAAACAAAATCTTTTTTCTTTTTTTTTTAAAGCATATTCTTTATTTGGCAACATCGGGTATAGTTATACAGACGAATGACGCATAATCCTGCTACAAATCAATAAATAATAATAAATAATAAACAACTTACAGTTTTGTGTACCTTTCTTCCTGCACAAATCATTACATCAAATTCTTGTATATCAAATCTATGATCAAAATAGAAATTATAACATTGTTTTGTATAGATCATTACAGGTCAGATCTATAATTATTGTAGACACAGGAAAAGGAGCTCACTATGATGCCCTTGTTGATTCTTTTTTTTTAAACTAAACATTTAATTCCCCATAAAGGGTCAGATTACAAGTGGAGCGGTATTTAAAGTTCCTGTTTGCGCTAACTCAGTTAGAAGTAATGTTTTTACACAAGTCTGGTAGCGCTCATATTACAAGTTGAAAGTAAAGTGTTTTCAATTGTGCTCTATCTCAATGCACTCAGAAAGCCGAACTTTATTGTGATCGTCTTAACTTATTGCTCCATAGAAGTCGATGGAGCAAAAAAAGTAGTAAAAAAACACCCTACTCGCGAAATCCCGATGGCATATTCCTTACTCTTGCACTAACCTGACATGAAACTATAAATATATAATATTTCACATTCCAATGTTCTTTACATAGCAGAATATGTTCTATTTATATTTCTACATATGTCTGATGGTATTTTGGTTTTATATTTATCATTATGAAAAAAATATTCTTCCACAGTGCACGTGTCTTGCTGCATCCCGAAAATGGCTCTTGCTAGGCAGTTCTGGAGGAGGGTTGAACCTTATCCAAAGAGATGGCTGGAAACAGAGGCTCATTCTTACCCACAAGGTAAAGATACTGGATCACTGATGTGATGGGAGTACATGAACAGTCTTGTTATAATAAGAGCAAAAAGATGCAGGCACCACTCGGTGTGTTGTTAAAAGACAAAAATGCTTTAATGAGCTAGTCATAAAAATGCAAAAAAACATGTACAAGGCAGACACACAGACTAACAGGAGGGACAGACGGTCTGACGCGTTTCGCGCCTCCTAGTGGCGCTTAACCTGAGCCTAAGATTAAGCGCCACTAGGGGACGCGAAACGCCTCAGGCCGCCTGTCCCTCCTGTTAGTCTGTGTGTCTGCCTTGTATATGTTCTTTGCATTTTTATGACAAGCTCATTAAAGCATTTTTGTCTTTTAACGCACACACCGAGTGGTGCCTGCATCTTTTTGCTCTTACTGTTTAGTGTCGGGCTGATCTCCCGTTGCTACGGCACTCTGTCTCTGCTTGCCTCTGATTGGATGTCCTTTACTGGTTCCGGTTTGTCGTAGCCGTACGCTGTGGCTCTTACAGTCTTGTTATAATGCCTTCAAATTTTGTGTATTCATGTTCCAGTATATTGTAGATAATCTATTTGTGTATATACCTAATGATTTATCCGCTTTAGTTAGGTTGGTTGTTTATATATTTTTGTTACTTTTTTGGTTTTATGTAATTCTGTATAAAATGTTTAAAGGGACAGTCTAGTCAAAATTATAGTTTCATGATTCAGATAGGGCATGCAATTTTAAACAACTTTCCAATTGACTTTTATCATTAAATTTGCTTTGTTCCCTTGGTGGTATTTTTGAAAAGCTAAACCTAGGTAGGCTCAAACTGATTTCTAAACCGTTGAAAACCGCCTCCTAGCTCAGACCATTTTAAAAGTTTTTCACAGTTAGACAGTGCTAGTTCAGGTGTGTCATATAGATAACATTGTGCTCACTCCCGTGGAGTTATTTAGGAGTCTACACTGGTAGGCTAAACTGTATGTCTGTCAAAAGCACTGAGATAAGGGGGCAGTCTGCAGAGGCTTAAATACAGTAATCAAAGAGGTAAAACATATATTAATATAACAGTGCAAAACTGGTAATAAAGGGATTATCTATCTTTTTAAACAATACAAATTCTGGTGTAGACTGTCCCTTTAACAACAGTAGTCCTATAATGCATCGCACTTCATGAAATGCTGTTACTCTATTTGTGTACAATACAATTATATCCCATGACCAGTTGCTCCAGAGCCTTTGGATTTGGTAACCTAATTACTATAGTTTTATTTTTTATCATAGGAAGGTGCAATATCACAAGTGGCTTGTTGTCTTCATGATGAAGATTATATTGCTGTGGCTACCAGGTAAGGGATCCCCCCATACAAGCTCTTAGTAGCCAGAGGAAATGCTCCTATTGATCAGTTTCACTGTGCAACTTTAACAAAATCGAAGACAAGGTTTCCAAAATGCTCAATTAGCATTAAAATGTCTAAAAATTCAGCTTCAGGCATATATCTGATTATGTTTATTGCTAGACCAAACTAGGTTGTAAAGGCAAAAAGAACATTCCCAGAACAAGTTAAAAAGTATAAAACAAACACAAAAAACAGGTACAATAAAATTCTCTTTCAATCTTTGGACTACTAAGGGTTATAGGGCATGTTATGATGTAGTCTTTTTAAGCCACTGTGGAATTTTTGCTGCTACTTTAGATTTATTTTTCTGTTTTTTATTTAATAAATCATTTGCCTGTTTGTCTAGGGATGGTTTAATATTATGTTTTCTGTAGTCAGGGATTTGTAGTGGTCTGGGAACTGCACCAGGAGCGCCGTGGGAAACCAGAGCGTATCTATGTGTCATCTGAGCACAAGGGTCGGAAAGTGACTGCCCTCTGCTGGGACTCTGCAGTACTGCGTGTCTATGTAGGGGATCATCTAGGAAAAGTGTCTGCTATCAAACTGAACTCATCCAAACAAGGAAAGGTAAAATATGTATCATTAGCTGCATAAAGTATCCACTTACAAAATGATGACTATGGCTTCTAAAGCTTTCTGCTCAGACTAGAATATCTAAAACGTTTACCAGTGGTGTCCACTATAGGATCCTGGAAAGGTAAATTTTACCTTAAAGGGCCATAATACCCAAATGTTTAAACACTTGAAAGTGATGCAGCATAGCTGTAAGAAGCTGACTTGAATATATCACCTGAACATCTCTATGTAAAAAAGAAAGATATTTTACCTCAAAAGTTACTCAGTAGCCACCTCCGATTGTAAAGGATTTCTAAGCAGCATATTAGTGTGTCTGTCCTGGGACAGCTTAGGGGTTGAGCCTCGTGCACTCTCATGTTATTTCCCTATTCAGTTTAAAGGAAGTTTACAATGAAATCTCATGAGAGTTAAGTCAAATCTCATGAGATCACAGTAAAAGAGTTCATGACCTCAGCACTGCTGATGCTGATTGGCTGTTGTTCATTTCTTCATTTTTTATTTTTTTTTACCTACAGCTGGGCTGCAGCTGAGTATAACTTTTTACACAGAACTTACTCTGCTGAGCTGAGGAGATTGTGAGGTAAAATATCTTCCTTTTTTACATAGAGATGCTCATGTGAGATTTTCCTGTCAGCTTTTTACAGTTATACTGCATTAGTTTCAAGTGATTTAGCATATGAGTATTATGTCCCTTTAAGGATTGTGACATTACCTTCATTTCTTTATGTGAAGATGAAATCCTTGCGGTTACTATAGTACTCAATAAGCAGTTTAAAAATAATATCAAAAGTATGAACTGAAAAATGTGAAGATACAATTGCACTAAAAAGGCACACAATTTACAATGTTAATTTATCTAATGTAAAATTATTGTCAAAGCCTTGGCGAGTGGGCTGAACAGCGGCGTTCCTTTTCTGAAATTCTCTCACAGGTCTCATTGTATTCTCTAAGCAGGTTATATCTGCAGCTCACACAAATACAAACATTTCATACGCTAACCAATTACATCATGTCCTTTCTACTCTAATTAGAATATATTTCTGTTTTCACTTCTACTGCATAAGAAATAAAAAAAAAAAAATAACTTTTTTTTTAAATTAAATTTAATTCCAGAGACATCCTAATGTATAAAATCTCCAGTATATAATAAATATACCAAAAATCACAAACAGAAAAAAATAATGCAAAATAAATGTGATAGTAAAATACACAAAGTGAATCGTGAAAAAAGTTCAAATATAAGGATATGTGAATCTTCTAAGAAAGGTCTCTTCACTCTTCTACGGTCCTCCGTGTGTTCTCAAAGTAAAGGAAACAAGATATGCAACATAGTGTAACTCTGTAACCACTTTTAGTTTAACAATTCTGCTTGTTTAACGAGTGATTACTCACATTTGTTGGAGCTTATAGCCAAGCTCAGGGTAATGCGCACTCCCACTTTATACTGGTGGGAAAACAGTACTCTCAGGCAAATCTTATAAAAGCAAACATTTATTAAAATACATAAAAAGCGTCACAAATGCTTTTACAACACCTCTTACAAAGGGAAACTGAGTAATAATAACTGTAAAATTACTCAAAAGAGTAAATGCCAGTCCTGGATGGAGATGGATGGACAAGCAGAATCTTAACCGCTTAGAACCACCACTTCCCAGTGCCAGAAAGACCGCTCCTCCCTCAGGTGAATAAGCAGATGTAGAGACGCAAGAGTGTCAATTCCGACGTACGTTTCGCTGGATCAGCTTTTTCAAGGAATAAAGTGCGCATGTCCATGAGTCCTTTTTCTCCCAATCATAGGTCTTTTTATTTGTCCAAATAGATTTGTGTATATATATATATATATATATATATATATATATATATATATATATATATATATATATATATATATATATATTGGTTAAGATAAAACAACATATTACAATGATTCATTACTATGAAATACCATCTATCGTAATATTTTTGATTGTAAAATAAGACATCCAATCTTTACTCACTTACAAAGTATACATTTTTTCACCTTCTTTTTATGTTAAATGGTTAATTTCATTATTCCAGATACTAATGTATGAATATTCATATTGGTAACCAATTCATGTATATATACATATTCAGACCCACTTGATCCATTAGAAACAATATATTCCATCTAGTGGTCTTATATTGTAATAACAATCTCCCTTTTGTGTATACACACTCATACATTTATATTCGTATACCTATTTCTCCAACATAGGTGTGTCCGGTCCACGGCGTCATCCTTACTTGTGGGATATTCTCTTCCCCAACAGGAAATGGCAAAGAGCCCAGCAAAGCTGGTCACATGATCCCTCCTAGGCTCCGCCTACCCCAGTCATTCTCTTTGCCGTTGTACAGGCAACATCTCCACGGAGATGGCTTAGAGTTTTTTAGTGTTTAACTGTAGTTTTTCATTATTCAATCAAGAGTTTGTTATTTTCAAATAGTGCTGGTACGTACTATTTACTCAGAAACAGAAAAGAGATGAAGAATTCTGTTTGTATGAGGAAAATGATTTTAGCAACCGTAACTAAAATCCATGGCTGTTCCACACAGGACTGTTGAGAGCATTAACTTCAGTTGGGGGAACAGTTTGCAGTCCTTTGCTGCTTGAGGTATGACACATTCTAACAAGACGATGTAATGCTGGAAGCTGTCATTTTCCCTATGGGATCCGGTAAGCCATGTTTATTACGATTGTAAATAAGGGCTTCACAAGGGCTTATTTAGACTGTAGACATTTTTTGGGCTAAATCGATTGATATTAACACTTATTTAGCCTTGAGGAATCATTTATTCTGGGTATTTTGATATAATTATATCGGCAGGCACTGTTTTAGACACCTTATTCTTAGGGGCTTTCCCAAAGCATAGGCAGAGTCTCATTTTCGCGCCGGTGTTGCGCACTTGTTTTTGAGAGGCATGGCATGCAGTCGCATGTGAGAGGAGCTCTGATACTGATAAAAGACTTCTGAAGGCATCATTTGGTATCGTATTCCCCTTTGGGTTTGGTTGGGTCTCAGCAAAGCAGATACCAGGGACTGTAAAGGGGTTAAAGCTTAAAACGGCTCCGGTTCCGTTATTTTAAGGGTTAAAGCTTCCAAAATTGGTGTGCAATATTTTCAAGGCTTTAAGACACTGTGGTGAAAGTTTGGTGAATTTTGAACAATTCCTTCATGTTTTTTCGCAATTGCAGTAATAAAGTGTGTTCAGTTTAAAATTTAAAGTGACAGTAACGGTTTTATTTCAAAACGTTTTTTGTACTTTCTTATCAAGTTTATGCCTGTTTAACATGTCTGAACTACCAGATAGACTGTGTTCTGAATGTGGGGAAGCCAGAATTCCTATTCATTTAAATAAATGTGATTTATGTGATAATGACAATGATGCCCAAGATGATTCCTCAAGTGAGGGGAGTAAGCATGGTACTGCATCATTCCCTCCTTCGTCTACACGAGTCTTGCCCACTCAGGAGGCCCCTAGTACATCTAGCGCGCCAATACTCCTTACTATGCAACAATTAACGGCTGTAATGGATAATTCTGTCAAAAACATTTTTAGCCAAAATGAACCCTTGTCAGCGTAAGCGTGGATGCTCTGTTTTAGTTACTGAAGAGCATGACGACGCTGATATTAATATCTCTGAAGGGCCCCTAACCCAATCTGAGGGAGCCAGGGAGGTTTTGTCTGAGGGAGAAATTACTGATTTAGGGAACATTTCTCAGCAGGCTGAATCTGATGTGATTACTTTTAAATTTAAATTGGAACATCTCCGCATTTTGCTTAAGGAGGTATTATCCACTCTGGATGATTGTGAAAATTTGGTCATCCCAGAGAAACTATGTAAAATGGACAAGTTCCTAGAGGTGCCGGGGCTCCCAGAAGCTTTTCCTATACCCAAGCGGGTGGCGGACATTGTTAATAAAGAATGGGAAAGGCCCGGTATTCCTTTCGTCCCTCCCCCCATATTTAAAAAATTGTTTCCTATGGTCGACCCCAGAAAGGACTTATGGCAGTCAGTCCCCAAGGTCGAGGGAGCGGTTTCTACTTTAAACAAACGCACCACTATTCCCATAGAGGATAGTTGTGCTTTCAAAGATCCTATGGATAAAAAATTAGAAGGTTTGCTTAAAAAGATGTTTGTTCAGCAGGGTTACCTTCTACAACCCATTTCATGCATTGTCCCTGTCACTACAGCCGCATATTTCTGGTTTGATGAACTGATTAAGGTGCTCGATAGTGACTCTCCTCCTTATGAGGAGATTATGGACAGAGTCAATGCTCTCAAATTGGCTAATTCTTTCACTCTAGACGCCTCTTTGCAATTGGCTAAGTTAGCGGCTAAGAATTCTGGGTTTGCTATTGTGGCGCGCAGAGCGCTTTGGTTGAAATCTTGGTCGGCTGATGCGTCTTCCAAGAACAAGCTACTAAACATTCCTTTCAAGGGGAAAACGCTGTTTGGTCCTGACTTGAAAGAGATTATCTCTGATATCACTGGGGGTAAGGGCCATGCCCTTCCTCAGGATCGGCCTTTCAAGGCAAAAAATAGACCTAATTTTCGTCCCTTTCGTAAAAACGGACCAGCCCAAGGTGCTACGTCCTCTAAGCAAGAGGGTAATACTTCTCAGGCCAAGCCAGCTTGGAGACCAATGCAAGGCTGGAACAAGGGAAAGCAGGCAAAGAAACCTGCCACTGCTACCAAGACAGCATGAAATATCGGCCCCCGATCCGGGACCGGATCTGGTGGGGGGCAGACTCTCTCTCTTCGCTCAGGCTTGGGCAAGAGATGTTCTGGATCCTTGGGCGCTAGAAATAGTCTCCCAGGGTTATCTTCTGGAATTCAAGGGACTTCCCCCAAGGGGAAGGTTCCACAGGTCTCAGTTGTCTTCAGACCACATAAAAAGACAGGCGTTCTTACATTGTGTAGAAGACCTGTTAAAAATGGGAGTGATTCATCCTGTTCCATTGAGAGAACAAGGGATGGGGTTCTACTCCAATCTGTTCATAGTTCCCAAAAAAGAGGGAACATTCAGACCAATCCTAGATCTCAAGATCTTAAACAAATTTCTCAAGGTCCCATCTTTCAAGATGGAAACCATTCGAACTATCCTTCCTTCCATCCAGGAAGGTCAATTCATGACCACGGTGGATTTAAAGGATGCGTATCTACATATTCCTATCCATAAGGAACATCATCGGTTCCTAAGGTTTGCATTCCTGGACAAACATTACCAGTTCGTGGCGCTTCCTTTCGGATTAGCCACTGCTCCAAGGATTTTCACAAAGGTACTAGGGTCCCTTCTAGCTGTGCTAAGACCAAGGGGCATTGCAGTAGTACCTTACCTGGACGACATTCTGATTCAAGCGTCGTCCCTCCCTCGAGCAAAGGCTCACACGGACATCGTCCTGGCCTTTCTCAGATCACACGGCTGGAAAGTGAACGTGGAAAAGAGTTCTCTATCCCCGTCAACAAGGGTTCCCTTCTTGGGAACAATTATAGACTCCTCAGAAATGAGGATTTTTCTAACAGAGGCCAGAAAGACAAAGCTTCTGGACTCTTGTCGAATACTTCATTCCGTTCCTCTTCCTTCCGTAGCTCAGTGCATGGAAGTGATCGGGTTGATGGTAGCGGCAATGGACATAGTTCCTTTTGCGCGCATTCATCTAAGACCATTACAACTGTGCATGCTCAGTCAGTGGAATGGGGACTATACAGACTTGTCTCCAAAGATACAAGTAAATCAGAGGACCAGAGACTCACTCCGTTGGTGGCTGTCCCTGGACAACCTGTCACGAGGGATGACATTCCACAGACCAGAGTGGGTCATTGTCACGACCGACGCCAGTCTGATGGGCTGGGGCGCGGTCTGGGGATCCCTGAAAGCTCAGGGTCTTTGGTCTCGGGAAGAATCTCTTCTACCGATAAATATTCTGGAACTGAGAGCGATATTCAATGCTCTCAAGGCTTGGCCTCAGCTAGCGAGGACCAAGTTCATACGGTTTCAATCAGACAACATGACGACTGTTGCGTACATCAACCATCAGGGGGGAACAAGGAGTTCCCTAGCGATGGAAGAAGTGACCAAGATTATTCTATGGGCGGAGTCTCACTCCTGCCACCTGTCTGCTATCCACATCCCGGGAGTGGAAAATTGGGAAGCGGATTTTCTGAGTCGTCAGACATTGCATCCGGGGGAGTGGGAACTCCATCCGGAAATCTTTGCCCAAGTCACTCAACTTTGGGGCATTCCAGACATGGATCTGATGGCCTCTCGTCAGAACTTCAAAGTTCCTTGCTACGGGTCCAGATCCAGGGATCCCAAGGCGGCTCTAGTGGATGCACTAGTAGCACCTTGGACCTTCAAACTAGCTTATGTGTTCCCGCCGTTTCCTCTCATCCCCAGGCTGGTAGCCAGGATCAATCAGGAGAGGGCGTCGGTGATCTTGATAGCTCCTGCGTGGCCACGCAGGACTTGGTATGCAGATCTGGTGAATATGTCATCGGCTCCACCTTGGAAGCTACCTTTGAGACGAGACCTTCTTGTTCAGGGTCCGTTCGAACATCCGAATCTGGTTTCACTCCAGCTGACTGCTTGGAGATTGAACGCTTGATTTTATCGAAGCGAGGTTTCTCAGATTCTGTTATCGATACTCTTGTTCAGGCCAGAAAGCCTGTAACTAGAAAGATTTACCACAAAATTTGGAAAAAATATATCTGTTGGTGTGAATCTAAAGGATTCCCTTGGGACAAGGTTAAGATTCCTAGGATTCTATCCTTCCTTCAAGAAGGATTGGAAAAAGGATTATCGGCAAGTTCCCTGAAGGGACAGATTTCTGCCTTGTCGGTGTTACTTCACAAAAAACTGGCAGCTGTGCCAGATGTTCAAGCCTTTGTTCAGGCTCTGGTTAGAATCAAGCCTGTTTACAAACCTTTGACTCCTCCTTGGAGTCTCAATCTAGTTCTTTCAGTTCTTCAGGGGGTTCCGTTTGAACCCTTACATTCCGTTGATATTAAGTTATTATCTTGGAAAGTTTTGTTTTTAGTTGCAATTTCTTCTGCTAGAAGAGTTTCAGAATTATCTGCTCTGCAGTGTTCTCCTCCTTATCTGGTGTTCCATGCAGATAAGGTGGTTTTACGTACTAAACCTGGTTTTCTTCCAAAAGTTGTTTCTAACAAAAACATTAACCAGGAGATTATCGTACCTTCTCTGTGTCCGAAACCAGTTTCAAAGAAGGAACGCTTGTTGCACAATTTGGATGTTGTTCGCGCTCTAAAATTCTATTTAGATGCTACAAAGGATTTTAGACAAACATCTTCCCTGTTTGTTGTTTATTCAGGTAAAAGGAGAGGTCAAAAAGCAACTTCTACCTCTCTCTCTTTTTGGATTAAAAGCATCATCAGATTGGCTTACGAGACTGCCGGACGGCAGCCTCCCGAAAGAATCACGGCTCATTCCACTAGGGCTGTGGCTTCCACATGGGCCTTCAAGAACGAGGCTTCTGTTGATCAGATATGTAGGGCAGCGACTTGGTCTTCACTGCATACTTTTACCAAATTTTACAAGTTTGATACTTTTGCTTCTTCTGAGGCTATTTTTGGGAGAAAGGTTTTGCAAGCCGTGGTGCCTTCCATTTAGGTGACCTGATTTGCTCCCTCCCTTCATCCGTGTCCTAAAGCTTTGGTATTGGTTCCCACAAGTAAGGATGACGCCGTGGACCGGACACACCTATGTTGGAGAAAACAGAATTTATGTTTACCTGATAAATTTCTTTCTCCAACGGTGTGTCCGGTCCACGGCCCGCCCTGGTTTTTTAATCAGGTCTGATAATTTATTTTCTTTAACTACAGTCACCACGGTACCATATGGTTTCTCCTATGCTATTATTCCTCCTTAACGTCGGTCGAATGACTGGGGTAGGCGGAGCCTAGGAGGGATCATGTGACCAGCTTTGCTGGGCTCTTTGCCATTTCCTGTTGGGGAAGAGAATATCCCACAAGTAAGGATGACGCCGTGGACCGGACACACCGTTGGAGAAAGAAATTTATCAGGTAAACATAAATTCTGTTTTTGTATACAAGGTATATACTGCACTGCTTTAATATATTATATATTACATTTCTAGTGTCTTCTTCTTACTACAACTACCCTGACAAAATCATACATAAAGCAAAGAGACAAGTTCAGAGTATTGATAGACATGAACTAATTAAAGAACAGTCTATGACATCCAGAAAACTCAATACTGACTCTCAGGGCATTACATTTGTTACAGAGTTTAGTGCACAATATCAAGAGATATGCAGCATTGTTAAAAAACATTTTAACTTCTTGTCCGCTGATGACAAACTGGAAAAATGTGTGAAAAACGGACTACGTTGTTCCTATCGGAGAACACGTACTCTAGCAAATACTCTATCACCATCATCATTACCAGAACTTGACAAAACAACTAGTTCATGGCTTACACAAAAGGGCCTTTACAAGTGCAGACAAAAATGTCGGGTTTGTGAGTATATCACCGCTTCTAACATATTTAGATCAGAGGTTACAGGGGAAACTTTCCCAATCACCAGTTGTTTGAAATGTACTACCTCATATGTGATATACTTGCTCACCTGTACATCGTGCCACCTACAATATGTAGGCCTCACCACTAACGAGGTAAAAGTTCGCATCAGAAACCACCTGTCTACAATACAGGCAGGTGAGGCTAGCACCCCACTCGTTAGACATTTTGCCCGCTGCCATGACAATAACATCAATACTTTTTAGATGGCAAGCTATAGAGAGGGTTCTCTGTCCACCTAGAGGTGGCGACCGAGAGAAGTTGCTACAGAAGAGGGAGATGTACTGGATTTTCAAGCTCCAAACTAGGGTTCCAAATGGCCTTAACTCAGAATATGACTTAATCAATTTCTGGAAATAGTTGTCATTTTTGGGGCTTTTGTCCGATGGTTATCTCCCTCTTCTGCAGCGTATTTACATTTACATTTGTATTTACATTCATTTTCAATTTGCTTTTGTGCAAGAACCACATTTGCTATTGCTATCTCCATTTCTATTTTTTGTTATTCTCATATGTATACCATAGTGAGCTAAATATATATCTGTGTGTGTGTGTATATGTATATATATATATATTTTGTTATTCTCATATGTATACCATAGTGAGCTATATATATGAATCATGAATAGTATACAAAGATTTTTGTCATGTAAACCAATATATTTTCACACTTTATTTGCTTTACTTGCTTTATGGTTTACTTTAAATATTTTTCTTAAACAAGATGTTTATCATCATGCATTGATATTCAGCTCACTATTTCCAATAGTCATTTAGTGATTCAGTTCACTTATGTCCCATTCTCAAAACTCTAGTATTTCTATATTTAACAAATTTAGTATTGTATATGATATATAATGCATACTATGAATATTTAACACAATGTCAATTTATTTACCTATGTATTTTCCCTAACTGGTTTATCCAGTGACTTATCTACACTTTAATATAAAGCATCTTTTGTATAGGGCTCTTTAAATTGTGGAAGCAGGAGTTTAAAATTGTATGAGCAGGCAATGAAATTACCTATTGACACACCTTGTTGAATTTTTAATTCATTATCTTTTAACCAATGAGATGTAACCTACTCCCTTAAATAGGTTGTAAGGTGTTTCCTTAAACAGCTATGATTACGACCTGAGGGTCGAAACATGTCAGCCGTTTTGCACAAGTGACTGTGTCTCACTCACTGTTCCCATGGATGTTGTGGACTTTTAACTCATTTGTAATAAAGTTTGGACTTTTATTTATTTCGTCTGCTGCACTCTGCCTTTTGTTACCTTTATTTTGTGTACAAGGTATATACTGCACTTCTAAAAATGTATTTGAATATTCTTTTTCTAAAAATCTTTCTTTTAGGATAAGCAATCCTAAAAGAAAGATTTTTAGAAAAAGAATATTCAAATACATTTTTAGAAGAGAAAATAGAAGTAGTAACAAATATGGACAGGACTGAGTTATTGAAATATAAAATGAAAGATAAAAACAATATGGGAGGGTCACATAATAATCTTGCCAATAGGTTGATTTTTCAACACAGTACACAAAGCAGTGAGTTGAGGAAGATAATTCAGAAGCATTGGGGTATACTCTCAAGGGATTCTAGTTTAGTTGAATTTTTAGCTGATGATCCAAATGTGATGTTCAAAAAAAGTTCTGAATCTGAAATTACAACTTTCCCATAGCAACAAAGAACTGGCCAAAAATGGTAACATGAAAAACTGGCTATTACCATCTCAAATAGGTTTTAGAAAATGCCAATACTGTAATGCATGTAAAATGATGAAAAAGACCGCAAAACTGTGTAATACATTTTATTCAGCTGATCATAAGAAAGAATATGATATTAATCAGTTCATTACCTGTAACAGTAAAAATGTTATCTACCTTTTATGCTGTTCTTGTAATTTAATCTATATAGGACGTACCTCAAGACTTTTAAAAACTAGATTAAACGAACATATCTACAACATTGAGAAGGGATATCAAAACCATACTGTGTCTGCACACTTTGATAGAAAACATAACAGGAAGGTAGGTGATCTGGAATTCCTAGGTATCAGAAGATTAGAACACAATTGGAGGGGAGGAGATATTCAGAACAGTCTGGGTCAGTTAAAAATGAAGTGGATACACACTATGGATAGCTTCATTCCTAATGGACTAAATAAGGATTTCGAAATCCATCACTTTCTGTGAAAGTTTTTTCTGTGAATGGTATATAAAAACCTCAACAAGTTGTAGTAAGAAGAAGACACTAGAAATGTAATATATAATATATTAAAGCAGTGCAGTATATACCTTGTATACAAAATAGGTATACGAATATAAATGTAAGAGTGTGTATACACAAAAGGGAGATTGTTATTACAATATAAGACCACTAGATGGAATATATTGTTTCTAATGGATCAAGTGGATCTGAATATGTATATATACATGAATTGGTTACCAATATGAATATTCATACATTAGTATCTGGAATAATGAAATTAACCATTTAATATAAAAAGAAGGGGAAAAAAATGTATACTTTGTAAGTGAGTAAAGATTGGATGTCTTATTTTACAATCAAAAATATTACGATAGATGGTATTTCATAGTAATGAATCATTGTAATATGTTGTTTTATCTTAACCAATATATATATATATATATATATATATATATATATATATATATATATATATATATATATATATATATATACACAAATCTATTTGGACAAATAAAAAGACCTATGATTGGGAGAATAAGTATGGTAACAACACTCTGAAAGAGATGCCCTTTTTCAAGATGGAGGGACAGACTTCAAGTTTCCATTTTTGTCATCAATTAGAGGTTTAAAAGGACTCATGGACATGCGCACTGTATTCCTTGAAAAAGCTGATCCAGCGAAACGTACGTCGGAATTGACACTCTCTTGCGTCTCTACATCTGCTTATTCACCTGAGGGAGGAGCGGTCTTTCTGGCACTGGGAAGTGGTGGTTCTAAGCGGTTAAGATTCTGCTTGTCCATCCATCTCCATCCAGGACTGGCATCTACTCTTTTGAGTAATTTTACAGTTATTATTACTCAGTTTCCCTTTGTAAGAGGTGTTGTAAAAGCATTTGTGACGCTTTTTATGTATTTTAATAAATGTTTGCTTTTATAAGATTTGCCTGAGAGTACTGTTTTCGCACCAGTATAAAGTGGGAGTGCGCCTTACCCTGAGCTTGGCTATAAGCTCCAACAAATGTGAGTAATCACTCGTTAAACAAGCAGAATTGTTAAACTAAAAGTGGTTACAGAGTTACACTATGTTGCATATCTTGTTTCCTTTTCTTTGAGAACACACGGAGGACCATAGAAGAGTGAAGAGACCTTTCGTAGAAGATTCACATATCCTTATATTTGAACTTTTTTCACGATTCACTTTGTGTATTTTACTATCACATTTATTTTGCATAAAATCTCCAGTGTTTATCTTATCTCCTGCATATATCAAGCAATAACTACTGTGCTGCATAGTTGGTTCACTAGATTCTACAGAATGCACGGCGGCCTTTCTGGGGACATTTGGAAAACTACAGTTTTTTAGATTTTTTTTTTTCTTTTATAATAAAATATTAATGAAAAGAGTAAAGACAAAAGATAACAGGATACATATACAGTGCTTCACACTAAGATAAAAGGGCACCTATTGGCTGAGTGAAGGATTTTTATAAAGACATCCTTAAATATTCACTAGTTTACTAAATACAAAATATTCTCTTTACAATGATCTTCTGATGTATCTATATATGGAATCCATGTTTGCTTAAAATGTTTGCATTGCCTGGATTTATCAAACTGATCAATCTGTAGGGATGTCACTTATCCACCTATTAAATAATTATTCTCTTGTTTCTAGATTTAAATGACAAAAAAGCAGGCTAAATAAATAATGATGTTTTTTTGTGTAACTGAAACACTTTTTTTGGAGTTACATTTTATTTTTAATGCCCCTTAAAGGAAATGTTGTTTATTTCAAAATCAAAACAACCATCTGTACCTTTTTTTCTTTTTTAAGCAGCAAATATTTTATTTATTAAATAATGTTCTTTTTATTATTTATATATACTGTGTGTGTGTGTATATATATATATATATATATATATATATATATATATATATATATATATATATATATATATATATATATATATATATATATATATATATATACACACTGTATATGTGTGTATGAATCTACTTGCCCTTTAATAAATGAATTGTAAAGTGATGAACATGATTCCTTATCTCTTCCCACTTCATTACACAGGCAGCCGCAGCTTTTGTTATGTTCCCGGTACAGGTTATCACAAGCGTTGACTCCTGTGTGACTCAACTGGACTATATAGATGGCAGATTACTTATATCGTCGCTGACTCGCACTTATTTATGTGATACGGAGAGGTAATTGCGCTTACATTCTATTTATAATGCTGTTTGGGTAACGGAGATAAACGTTCAGCTGTAAGATAGGCACATTTACACTTTTCTCTAAAGCCAACTTTGTTCTAGAGCTAATCCATTTTGTTGTACTTAGGACCATTAGAATGTATTACATATATCTGATAGGGTTCCCAGCTGCCCAGTGTTTCATCAGCCTGTCCCATGAGTGTCAGCTAGTCCTGCTATGCCTCTGGTGTTTCATCAGCCTGTCCCATGAGTGTCAGCTAGTCCTGCTATGCCTCTGGTGTTTCATCAGCCTGTCCCATGAGTGTCAGCTAGTCCTGCTATGCCTCTGGTGTTTCATCAGCCTGTCCCATGAGTGTCAGCTAGTCCTGCTATGCCTCTGGTGTTTCATCAGCCTGTCCCATGAGTGTCAGCTAGTCCTGCTATGCCTCTGGTGTTTCATCAGCCTGTCCCATGAGTGTCAGCTAGTCCTGCTATGCCTCTGGTGTTTCATCAGCCTGTCCCATGAGTGTCAGCTAGTCCTGCTATGTCTCTGGGACTCCTAAAGAAGGGGTCAGTGTCTGCACTGTTCTATGTAATTACTGGCAGCTAAGGAAGGTTAGATTGGATCATCTCTTTGCACTTGGCTAGGGGTCTTTCGGCTTTTTTTTTTTTCTTTTGAAACTTAAAGGGACATTTTCAGAGAGAGAGAGAGCATACTATGGTAGGCTTAGGAAAGTGCACATGTATTGAGCACTATATGTCAGCAGTGTTTGTAACAATGTTCGATATATAGTGCACAGTACAGAGCCAGTATGATCTCATGGAGTTAGAGAAAGATGCACATTTGATAATAGGAATAAATCAAAGTTTTTTAAAGCTGCGTGAATCATGTTTAAAGGGACAGTAAACACCATGTTGTTTAAACTTTTTTTCTGCAGTCTTGAAATAAATGAACACATCGGATGAATATTAACACCTTGTTTTTCAATAGCGAGTTCCATCCATCATTCGCTGTATTTGGAATACTCAGGACAGCTAACCGCTCTAGTATAGAAACTTTATCTATTAATCTCTGCTGAGGCCACTTAGATATGTGTCAGGATTAGACTGGGGAAGTCTGCCACGTGCACATCCTCAGAATGGGAAAACTCATGGTTACATTACAGGAGAGGAGGGCAACATAAATTAATGCATGCATGTTGTTGTTGTATAAGTTGTTTCACTATGTGGATTTTTACTCTGAGGCCTAGATTTGGATTTCGGCGGTAAAAGGGCTGTTAACGCTCCGCAGGCTTTTTTCTGGCCGCACCATAAATTTAACTCTGGTATCGAGAGTTTAAACAAATGCTGCGTTAGGCTCCAAAAAAGGAGCGTAGAGCATTTTTACCGCAAATGCAACTCTCGATACCAGAGTTGCTTACGGACGCGGCCGGCCTCAAAAACGTGCTCGTGCACGATTCTCCCATAGGAAACAATGGGGCTGTTTGAGCTGAAAAAAAACCTAACACCTGCAAAAAAGCAGCGTTCAGCTCCTAACGCAGCCCCATTGTTTCCTATGGGGAAACACTTCCTACGTCTGCACCTAACACTCTAACATGTACCCCGAGTCTAAACACCCCTAACCTTACACTTATTAACCCCTAATCTGCCGCCCCCGCTATCGCTGACACCTGCATATTTTTTTTAACCCCTAATCTGCCGCTCCGTAAACCGCCGCAACCTACGTTATCCCTATGTACCCCTAATCTGCTGCCCTAACATCGCTGACCCCTATATTATATTTATTAACCCCTAATCTGCCCCCCTCCACGTCGCCGACACCTGCCTACACTTATTAACCCCTAATCTGCCGAGCGGACCTGAGCGCTACTATAATAAAGTTATTAACCCCTAATCCGCCTCACTAACCCTATCATAAATAGTATTAACCCCTAATCTGCCCTCCCTAACATCGCCGACACCTACCTTCAATTATTAACCCCTAATCTGCCGAGCGGACCTCACCGCTACTTTAATAAATGTATTAACCCCTAAAGCTAAGTCTAACCCTAACACTAACACCCCCCCTAAATTAAATATAATTATCTCTTATTAAATAACTTATTCCTATTTAAAGCTAAATACTTACCTGTAAAATAAATCCTAATATAGCTACAATATAAATTATAATTATATTATAGCTATTTTAGGATTAATATTTATTTTACAGGCAACTTTGTAATTATTTTAACCAGGTGCAATAGCTATTACATAGTTAAGAACTATTTAATAGTTACCTAGTTAAAATAATAACAAATTTACCTGTAAAATAAATCCTAACCTAAGATATAATTAAACCTAACACTACCCTATCAATAAATTAATTAAATAAACTACCTACAATTACCTACAATTAACCTAACACTACACTATCAATAAATTAATTAAACACAATTGCTACAAATAAATACAATTAAATAAACTAGCTAAAGTACAAAAAATAAAAAAGAACTAAGTTACAAAAAATAATAAAATATTTACAAACATAAGAAAAATATTACAACAATTTTAAACTAATTACACCTACTCTAAGCCCCCTAATAATCCAATCAGCCAATCAGATTGAGCTCGCATTCTATTGGCTGATCGGAACAGCCAATAGAATGCAAGCTCAATCTGATTGGCTGATTGGATCAGCCAATCGGATTGAACTTGATTCTGATTGGCTGATTCCATCAGCCAATCAGAAAATTCCTACCTTAATTCCGATTGGCTGATAGAATCCTATCAGCCAATCGGAATTCGAGGGACGCCATCTTGGATGACGTCCCTTAAAGGAACCGTCATTCGTCGGGAGACAACGGAAGAAGAGGATGGATCCGCGTCGCCTGCTTCAAGATGGACCCGCTCCGCACCGGATGGAAGAAGATTGAAGATGCCGCTTGGAGAAGATGTTTGCCGGTCCGGATGTCCTCTTCTTGCCGGATAGTAGGAAGACTTTGAAGCCTCTTCTGGACCTCTTCAGCACCGGATGATGGATCGCCAACCCCCGCTTGGGTTGGATGAAGATGTTGGAGCCAGGACGGATCGGTGAACCTGGTATGGTGAAGACAAGGTAGGAAGATCTTCAGGGGCTTAGTGTTAGGTTTATTTAAGGGGGGTTTGGGTTAGATTAGGGGTATGTGGGTGGTGGGTTGTAATGTTGGGGGGGGGGGGGGTATGGTATGTTTTTTTTTTACAGGCAAAAGAGCTGAAATCCTTGGGGCATGCCCCGCAAAGGGCCCTGTTCAGGGCTGGTAAGGTAAAAGAGCTTGTAACTTTTTTAATTTAGAATAGGGTAGGGAATTTTTTATTTTGGGGGGCTTTGTTATTTTATTAGGGGGCTTAGAGTAGGTGTAATTAGTTTAAAATTGTTGTAATATTTTTCTTATGTTTGTAAATATTTTATTATTTTTTGTAACTTAGTTCTTTTTTATTTTTTGTACTTTAGCTAGTTTATTTAATTGTATTTATTTGTAGCAATTGTGTTTAATTAATTTATTGATAGTGTAGTGTTAGGTTAATTGTAGGTAGTTTATTTAATTAATTTATTGATAGGGTAGTGTTAGGTTTAATTATATCTTAGGTTAGGATTTATTTTACAGGTAAATTTGTTATTATTTTAACTAGGCAACTATTAAATAGTTCTTAACTATGTAATAGCTATTGCACCTGGTTAAAATAATTACAAAGTTGCCTGTAAAATAAATATTAATCCTAAAATAGCTATAATATAATTATAATTTATATTGTAGCTATATTAGGATTTATTTTACAGGTAAGTATTTAGCTTTAAATAGGAATAAGTTATTTAATAAGAGATAATTTATTTCGTTAGATTAAAATTATATTTAATTTAGGGGGGGTGTTAGTGTTAGGGTGTTAGTGTTAGGGTTAGACTTAGCTTTAGGGGTTAATACATTTATTAGAGTAGCTGTGAGCTCCGGTCGGCAGATTAGGGGTTAATAATTGAAGTTAGGTGTCGGCGATGTTAGGGAGGGCAGATTAGGGGTTAATACTATTTATGATAGGGTTAGTGAGGCGGATTAGGGGTTAATAACTTTATTATAGTAGCGCTCAGGTCCGCTCGGCAGATTAGGGGTTAATAAGTGTAGGCAGGTGTCGGCGACGTTGAGGGGGGCAGATTAGGGGTTAATAAATATAATATAGGGGTCGGCGGTGTTAGGGGTAGCAGATTAGGGGTACATAGGGATAACGTAGGTGGCGGCGCTTTGCGGTCGGAAGATTAGGGGTTAATTATTTTAAGTAGCTGGCGGCGACGTTGTGGGGGGCAGGTTAGGGGTTAATAAATGTAATACAGGGGTCGGCGGTGTTAGGGGCAGCAGATTAGGGGTACATAAGTATAACGTAGGTGGCGGTCGGCAGATTAGGGGTTAAAAATTTTAATCGAGTGGCGGCGATGTGGGGGGAGCTCGGTTTAGGGGTACATAGGTAGTTTATGGGTGTTAGTGTACTTTAGGGTACAGTAGTTAAGAGCTTTATGAACCGGCGTTAGCCAGAAAGCTCTTAACTCCTGCTATTTTCAGGCGGCTGGAATTTTGTCGTTAGACCTCTAACGCTCACTTCAGAAACGACTCTAAATACCGGCGTTAGAAAGATCCCATTGAAAAGATAGGATACGCAAATGGCGTAGGGGGATCTGCGGTATGGAAAAGTCGCGGCTGAAAAGTGAGCGTTAGACCCTTTAATCACTGACTCCAAATACCGGCGGTAGCCTAAAACCAGCGTTAGGAGCCTCTAACGCTGGTTTTGACGGCTACCGCCGAACTCCAAATC
This sequence comes from Bombina bombina, assembly GCF_027579735.1. NCBI lineage: Eukaryota > Metazoa > Chordata > Amphibia > Anura > Bombinatoridae > Bombina > Bombina bombina. The sequence goes on along the minus strand of NC_069505.1, from coordinate 236,053,949 downwards.
TAGGCCTGAGTGTTTATATTTCTGTTGTTATGTTTATTCTATATCAGCCAGGTCTAAACATTTTTAAAACAACTTAACATCCTTTTTATGGCAATTTTCAGTAGCCAAACTCCAACCCACCACTTGCCTAATTTGGAGCAGCCAATCCGGTTCTTTAGCCTGCAGACAACAAGGCTAACCATATACATACAGAGAGAAGGGCTCAACCTGGTATGAACAATAAAGCTTGTTCTATGGCACCCAAGGAGCAGCCTCTCTTTGCTCAACTTGTCCCTTTCATAGAGAAGAACTTTCCTGTAGTATATCAGTCTGATCCTGACTCAACAGCACTGTCCAAGGCTGACCATAGTCAGAATCGTAGTATAAAGTGCATTGTATTGCAGTTGTTATTAATTAAATCCAATTAGGGAAACATATGTAGCAATGTTAGCTTTGATAAGTCAGTGGGATGCATTTCAAGTTCTGAGAATTAATTTTCAGAGACAAATTTCATGAAAGGAGAGCAAGATAAATGATAAAAATATGTGTAATGACACAACTTTGCAATATAACGAAACATTTTATATAAAAATATCAGGGTATTTACTGTCCCTTTAAGGTGGACAGTCAGTTAAACTATTTATTTTTTTTCTTTATCTTATCAAGGGAAAAGTTCTGGAAAATTGGCAATAAGGAGAGAGATGGTGAATACGGAGCTTGCTTTTTCCCTGTTGGAAGGAACAGCGTCGGTCAGCAGCCATTGATATACTGCGCTCGACCAGGGTCCAGGATGTGGGAAGTGAACTTTGATGGAGAGGTGCTAAGTACGCACCAGTTTAAGCAGCTCCTGTCCTCTCCCCCTCTGCCAGTCATCAACTCAAGGTAAAATGCAGACACCACTTCCTGCTCCAGTGTACCGGTGGATGCGGCCATGTTGTAACCTAGGTTTCTTTATGTTTAAAAATCTGTTATCTTACCTCCTCTGCTGAGACCAGCACAGTTATAAATGAGATACTAAAAAAAAAATCTTAGTGTTTAATATCCCTTTAACAATGTTATTATTATTTATTCTTTTTTTTTTTATTCGCTGTGCTGGTCAAAGCTGGACTTCATTGTTTTCGCCCCACAGAGAAAACATACTCCTGAGATATAATGGGAAAACGTAGAAGAGCTGACGTTCGCAACTACCTTATCCTAATAAACATTTGAACCTGTACAAAAAAAAATTATATGGGTCTTTTAAACCAAAATATGACATTTGATTTAAAGACTAAAACAAGTACACATTTATAGTGATAGTAAAACTTCTTTAAAGTCAGGGGCAGTACTATAAGTGGGCTATAGCCCAGAGTATTCATTATATCCATGAGTTTCCTTTAGTTATTTTCTAATGCACAATCAGACAGTAAAGTCATAATTAGAAACTTTTAATTCAAATAGAGCATACAATTTTAAACAACTTTCCAATGTACTTATATTATTTAATTTGCTTCCTTCTCTTGTTATCCTCTGTTGAAGGGGTTATCTAGCAAGCTAAGGATCACCAAAGCAACTGGGTGCCAGCTGCTGATTGGTGGCTGCATATATATTGTCATTTTCATTGCCTCACCCCATGTGTTCAGTTAGCAACCAGTAGTGCATTGCTGCTCCTTTCAACAAATGATACCATGAGAAAAAAATCTAATTTCATAATAGAAGTAAAGTGGAAAGATGTTTAAAATTGTATTTTCTATCAAATCATGAAAGAAAAGTTTTGGGTTTGATGTCCCTTTAATTTATTTCTACATAAATCTTTTTTTTACTTTGACCAGCGATAGAACTTCTTGTGGGCGATCGCCGCTTCTCTGTGAAATGACGTTTGCATGTGGTTTTATGTACTTTTTAATCAACAGAGGAGCTAAGGTCCATGGAACCTCATTAGGATATAATGATTTTTGGCTTTTACTTAACCCCATATATTTTTGGAACCTAGCAATAAAAAAGGGAAGCACTTACATAGAGGGTAAATCGTCTGTTCAGGATATTGTTTTGCAAACTGCTGTGTCACCGAAATATACTTAATATGTAACATAGCTCTTTTTTCCAGCCACATTTTGTTCTTTTTAAAGCCCCATCTGTCTATTTGTAGGTCAGACCCCCAGTATGAAGCTACGTTTGGTTCGCCTCAATCTCTAGCGTTTTCTAAACTACTGTTCTTAAGGTAAGACTGAAAACCATAGACCAGCAAAGAGATACAGATTTTTTTTTAACTTGATTGTATTTTGTTGTTAACTCTATTGGTTGATACATCGACTGGCATCATAGCATATAAAGGACTATTTTACAAGTGGAGCACTAATTTATTGCTCACCCGCCAACAGGCAAATTTGCCCGTTTACAGGCTCGAAATATATAACCAGGCATTACAAGTGTCTGGTTATTGCTATCGCAAGCTTGTAAATAAGCGCTCCGAAAATTAACCAGTGGTCAGACCTCTGGTTATTGTTCTAAATGTCCCCCAATTGCCCCCAAAATTTAGCGTGTAGTGGTTTTTAAAAATAAAAAATATGAGCATTTCCACCTAAAGGGGAGGAGAGTCCACGGCTTCATTCATTACTTTTGGGAATTAAGAACCTGGCCACCAGGAGGAGGCAAAGACACCCCAGCCAAAGGCATAAATACCTTCCCCACTGCCCTCATCCCCCAGTCATTCTTTGCCTTTTGTCACAGGAGGTTGGCAGAAAAGTGCTGAAGATTCATAGTAGTCTCTTATGGAGGGTAGTACTCTTAGGAATGGGACTGGAGTTTTAAGTAGTCCTGTCAGCCTCTTAGTGAGAGCCTGGATGAAAGTTAGTCCGGAGATGCAGGGAGAGTCTTTCTGCAAAACCAACCCGACTCAAATTAACAGCTCCACAAGCATTCAGCATTGACGAGTTTCGCTGCCTGCTTTCTGCACTCAAGTCCATGTCAGGAGCGATGCTTTCACCTGTCACACTTGAAGGGCCGTGTTCCTGTTCCACTGCATGGATTCTGGTAAGATCGTTTCCTTTTTTATACATAACACAGAAGACAAGGTCACAGTGTGGCGCCTTTTTATCTTATGGAATCAAAGGTTAATATTCCTAGTGAGGGGATTATTGAGCAGGGGGGTTTATATATAATATTGTTTGTGTTATTGCTGTGTTATGTGCGAGATGTGGCTCTGGCAATGGTGGAATTTCAGGTTGACTTCCGGGAGTATTTGCGCGGCCGATTTTGGTGCGTTTTCTCCTTAGTGCAGGTGCGGTCCTGCGAGGCATCCCAGGTGACCGGGTGTGAGTTTTCACTTCCTCTGTTGATCAGCGGCATAGGAAACAAAGCAGTTTCTGTAGTCCGGGTCATAGGAGGTGGTGAGTTCTCCGGCCATTGGAGGTATAAAGGTGCCTGTTTTTTAAGCTAGTCTAGTCCATAATAAAAGCACAATCCATGGAGGACTCTGACGCGTTAGAGGGTACTCCCTCTTTAACAAAGTCTCATTCCTGTGTTTATTGTGAGGAGGTTCTTGTAGATCAGCCTGCTCAACTTTGTTCCACATGCCTTGATAAAGTTGCGACATCTAAAACTAAAGGGATGTCTACTACTACTGAGCCGTCCTCCTCTGAGGGCTCCCCATCCCGTGAGGTGCGTTCCCTGCTTTCATCTCCGAGTGCACATGCAGCGCCCCAGGGTCCAACCATTACTCCTACGGGAGAGATTAGTTGGCCATCAGATTTTGCGGATCAAAAGTGATCCATGCCTTACCACGTTCTGCTAAGCGCAAGTGTAGGGCGTATCATGGCGACCCGGGCCAGGGTTTGTCTACGTCTATGGAAATATCAGAGGCATTATACGATGATAAGGTCCACTCCGACTCTTTGGAGGAGGCTCCTTCTAGTTCGGAGTCTGTATCATCTGATCCTCCACCTGCGGAGGAGCCTGACTTTAGGTTTAGGATGGAGAATTTTGCTTTTTTTTGCTGAAGCAAGTGCTTTCTACTCTGGAGGTCCCAGAACTGAAGCTTCCTGAGCAACCTTCGATTCCTAAGCTTGATGAGGTATACGAGGACAGGGTGGTGCTCCGACCGGTCCCAGGACCAAGTAGGGGGCAGATTGTCTCCCTTTTTTGAAGCCTGTTTGCAGGACGTTCAGGACCCTTGGGTTCTGGAGGTTGTTGCCCAGGGTTACAGGATAGGATTCAGGTCCCATCCGCCCAGGGGCAAATTCCTCCTGTCAAACCGGTCTTCAAGACTGTAAAAGAGAGCGGCCTTTCTAGAATGTGTGAGTGATCTCTCCTCTCTAGGTGTTATCATACCAGTACCCCAAGCAGAAAGGGGTCTAGGGTACTATTCAAATCTTTTTGTGGTTCCAAAGAAGGAGGGCATGTTTTGCTCGATTCTGGACCTAAAGGGGCCTATCTATCAAACTTTGTATGGAGCTGGAGGGCCCGTGTTTCTGGCTTCTCCATAATCTGTCCGCCTGCTCTGAGGAGTAGGACAGACATCGTCACAATTCAACCTGATCGAATACGATTGGGTTGATTAACACCCCCCTGCTGGCAGCCGATTGGCCACGAATCCATCGTTCAAAATGGAAACAATCAGATCTATTCTGCCTCTAGTTCAAGAGGGGCAGTTCATGACGACAATAGACTTGAAGGATGCTTTCCTTCATGTTCCAATTCACAGGGACCACTTCAAGTTCCTAAGATTTGCGTTTCTGGACCATCACTTCCAGTTTGTGGCCCTTCCCTTTGGCCTGGCAACGACCCCGAGAGTCTTCATGAAGGTTCTGGGGGCGCTTCTTGCAGTGGCCAGATCCAGGGGCATTGCTGTGGCGCCCTATTTGGACGACATCCTAGTCCAGACAGGCGCCGTCGTTCAGCTTTGCAGAGGATCATTTGAGGGCTCTTCTTTTATTGTTCCAATCTCATGGTTGGAAGATCAACTCGGGAAAGAGTTCCCTGGTTCCCAGCAACAGGGTGGAGTTCCTGGGCACTATAATAGACTCTATGCTCATGAAAATATTTCTCACAGATCAACGACGCAGGAAGATTGCATCCACCTGTCTTGCCCTTCGGTCTTACTCAAGCCCTTCGGTGGCTCAGTGTATGGAGATGATCAGTCTCATGGTTTCCAGCATAGATGTCCTCGCTTTCGCCAGATTCCATCTCAGACCTCTTAACTTGTGCATGTTGAGACAGTGGAACGGCGGTCATTTAGATCTATCACAGCGGATATACATGGATGCTTGGACTAGGGACTCCCTATCTTGGTGGATCTGTCCAGAGCATCTGTCCCTGGGGATATCCTTCCTGAGACCATCCTGGGAGATTGTGACCACGGACGCGAGTCTGGCAGGATGGGGAGCTGTTTGGGGTGCCAGATTGGCCCAAGGAAAATGGACCCGGGAAGAGTCTCTCCTTCCGATAAATATTCTGGAACTTTGAGCAATCTACAATGCTCTGAGGGCATGGCCTCCTCTGGGGTCGTTAAGCTTCACCCGATTCCAGACCGACAACATTACCTTGTGGCTTACATCAACCACCAGGGTGGAATGAGTAGCTCCCCAGCAATGAGGGAGGTGTCTCGGATTTTGGAGTGGGCGGGCTCCCACAGCTGCTCATTCTCAGCAATCCACATTCCAGGTGTGGACAACTGAGAAGCGGACTTTATCAGCAGGCAATCCTTCCATCCGGGGGAATGGTCTCTTCACCCCAAAGTGTTTGCGGAGATTTGTCTCAGATGGGGAACGCCGGAGATAGATCTTATGGCGCCCAGACTAAATTGCAAGCTACCCCGATACGGGTCGAGGTTGAGGGATCCCCAGGCAGAGCTGATAGATGCTTTAGTGGTGCCTTGGGGATTCAGCCTAGCTTACATTTTTCCACCGTCACCACTTCTACCTTGTGTAGTTGCACGCATCAAGCAATCCTGTTTGCTCCTTCATGGCCGCAGAGGACATGGTTTGCGGATCTGGTGGGGATGTCTTCCTCTCCACCATGGAGATTACCCTGTCACAGGGATCTGCTGGAACAGGGTCCCTTTCAACATCAAAATCTCGTTTCCCTGAGGCTGACTGCGTGGAGATTGAACGCTTAGTCTTAACCAAGAGAGGTTTTTCTGAAAGTGTGATTGACACTCTAGTTCAGGCAAGAAAGCCAGTCGCTTACTTGTCCTGGTGTGAGAAACACTGATATCCTTGGCACAAGGTGAAGGTATCCAGGATTCTGTCTTTTCTCCAAGAAGGTTTGGAGAAGGGTCTTGCCGCCAGTTCCTTAAAGGGACAGATTTCGGCTTTATCAGTCTTGTTGCACAGGAGACTAGCTGAGCTTCCTGACATTCAATCCTTTGTTCAGGCTCTGTCTAGAATCAGACCTGTCTTTAGGCAGTCTGCTCCCTCATGGAGCTTGAACTTGGTCCTTTAAGGTATTGCAGAGGGTTCCGTTTGAGCCTATGCATTCTATTGACATTAAGATTCTGTCCTGGAAGGTTCTCTTTCTGTTGGCCATTGCATCGGCACGCAGAGTATTTGAGCTGGCTGCCTTGCAATTCGAGCCTTCTTATCTGGTCTTTCATGCGGATAAGGCTGTTCTTCGCACCGTTTTTTTTTTGTTTTTTTTTTCCAAGGTGGTGTCTAACTGTAACATCAATCAGGAAATAATTGATCCTTCTTTGTGTCATAACCCTTCTTCTTCTAAGGAGAGGTTACTTCATAATCTGGATGTGGTTCGGACCTTAAAGTTTTATCTACAGGCTATTTCAGACAGTCTACATCTCTTTGTGGTGTATTCCGGGAAGCGCAAGGGGCAGAGGGCCTCTTCTACTTTGTTCTTTTGGTTGAGGAGCTTGATTCGCTTGGCCTATGAGACAGAGGGACACAAGCCTCCTCAGAGGATCATGGCACATTCAATTAGAGCTGTGGCTTTGTCTTGGGCCTTCAAGAATGAGGCCTCTATGGAGCAGATTTGTAAGGCGGCTACCTGGTCCTCCTTACACACTTTTACAAAGTTTTAGAAATTTGATGTTTTTGCTTCTGCGAAAGCTGTTTTTGGGAGAGAGGTTTTGCAGGCTGTGGTGCCCTCAGATTAGGGTCCGCCTTTTTACCCTCCCAGTTTCATTCAGTGTCCTCTAAAGCTTGGGCATATGTTTCCCAAAAGTAATGAATGAAGCCGTGGTCTCTCCTCCCCTTTTAGATGGAAAACATAAATTATGCTTAACTGATCATTTTATTTCCATTGTGGGGAGGAGAGTCCACGGCTCCAGCCTGTAACTCCAGTGGGCGGACCTAAACTTAATTCATCTTCTGGCACCATTTATACCCTGATATTTCTCCTACTGTTTCTTGTTCCCTCTGCAGAATGACTGGGGAGGATAAAGGGGGTGGGGGAGGTGTTTAAGCCTTTGGCTGGGGTGTCTTTTCCTCCTTCTGGTGGCCAGGTTCCTAATTCCCAAAAGTAATGAATGAAGCCATGGACTCGCCTCCCCATGATGGAAATAAAATTATCAGGTAAGCATAATTTATGTGTTTTTTTTGTTTTTGTTTTTTTTATTATAAAAAAAAAAACGCACAAAGGAGTTATAAGGAGTTAAAAGTGGTGAGTGTGGGATGTTGGAGAAAAAAAAAGTGCCTTTACATTGCAGTCTATGGGAACTGTGTGTTCCCTGTAAATATATATGTATATACACATACTAACACATAAATGTATATGTATATACACATAACACATAAATATATATGTATATACACATAGTAACACATAAATATATATGTATATACACATAATAACACATAGTAACACATAATAAATATATATATACACACACACACACACACACACATATAGACACATAAATATATATTTACATTTGCTGCCCATTGATGCGCGACTTACCTTCTTCGCTGCGCTAGTTCTCATGTCGTGTCTCACGCCATGAGAACAAGGCTCCTATTGGAGCTAATGGAAGCGTTATCTTTTGAGCACATGGCTTCCTAGCAATGCGAATGCAAGGTTGTGTTCACATTGCACCGCACTTCAAATACAAGCACACAATTGCTTGCACTGGTTTTACGAGTATAGCGCAAATATCGCGCTCGCATAAGCTCAATTTTGCGCTCCACTCGTAATCTGGCCCAAATAAAGTTAATTCAAAGATGAGCTATAAAGATTTATAAATGTTAACTAAATATTGTTGCACAACCCAGAGGCCATCAGGTCTTCCTCCGGGAGACCCCAAAGATATACAATCTGATTGAACACTTCCAGATGAAGAGACCATTTCCCTGGATGAAAAAGCTGACGACTGAGAAAATCTGCTTCCCAATTAAACACCCCTGGGATGTGGAGTGCTAAAATTAGACAGAAATTGGCCTCTGCCCAAGAGCGAGAAATTGAAAATACTTTCCTCATGGCTAAAGGACTGCGAGTGGTTGACTTAAAGGGCCACTAAACCCAAAATTTTTCTTTCATTATTCAGATAGAGAATAGAAATTTAAACAACATTTCAATTTACTTCTATTATTTATTTTGCTTCATTTTTTAGATATCCTTAGTTGAAGAAAAAGCAATACACATGGTGAGCCAATCACACGAGTCCTCTATGTGCAGCAACCAATCAGCAGCTACTGAGCATATCTAGATATGCTTTTCAACAAAGAACAACAACAGAATAAAACAAAATAGATAATAGAAGTAAATTAGAAAGATGTTTAAAATTGCATTCTCTTTCTAAATCATGAAAGAAAAAATGTGGGTGTCATGTCCCTTTAAGCCACAGCTGTGATATTGTCTGACTGGAACCGGAGAAAAGATTCTCCTTTCAGAAGGGGCCAAGCTTGAAGAGCTCTGAAAATTGCACAAAGTTCTAAAATGTTTATAGGCGAGCTTGCCTCCCAAGATGCTCTATCCTGAAAGACTTGCATCTGTAGTGATCACAGACCAAATAGGACAAGCATAAAAAGCCCCCCACAAAATAGGCTGGAAATCCATCCACCAAGACAGAGACAGTCTTGTTTTGAAATCCAGACAAATCCTCTGAAACAAGAGACAATGCTCCCTGCACCACTGTAGAAGCATACAAAGCTGAAGTGGTCTCATATGACAACGAGCAAATGGAATAGCACCCGAGGCTGCAATCGTAAGACCTAGACCTTCCATAAAAAGAGCAACAGGGGGAAACTGTAGAGATTGAAGATTTTGACAAGCTCAAACAATTTCAGTCTTCTTTGAACTGTTAAATTCAGTCTCCATGAGGAAGTCTCTATCTGGAAACGCAGAAAAGCAACCTTTGTCACCTATGTGAAGTTGGCACCCCATGTTTTGTAAAAACGTAATTAAAATATACCATTCGTTTGTGCTGGTTTGTGCTGAAAAAACAAACGTTTGTGTCGGTTTGGTTTCGGAGATATAGCGCATTATATTTGCTGAAACTCCGCCCCCTTTGCACCCCATGTAATTAAAATATACCATTTGTTTGTGTTGCGTTTGTGCTGCATAAACGAACGTTTGTGCCATTTTGGTTTAGGAGATATAGCGCATTATTTTTTATGAAACCCTGCCCACTTTGCCCCCCCATGTTATGCAATTTTAAAAACAAATATACCATTTGTTTGTGCTGATTTGTGCCGCAAAAATGAACGTTTGTGCCGGTTTGGTTTCGGAGATATAGCGCATTATTTTTATGAAACCCCGCCCACTTTGCACCCCATGTTATTCAATTTTAAAGACAAATATACCATTTGTTTGTGCTAATTTGTGCCGCAAAAATTAACGTTTGTGCCGGTTTGGTTTAGGAGATATTGCGCATTATTTTTTTATTAAATCCCGCCCACTTTGCACCCCATCTTATGCAATATTAAAAACAAATATACAATTTGTTTGTGCTAATTTGTGCCACAAAAACGAACGTTGGTACCAGTTTGGTTTTGGAGATTTTACGCATTATATTTGCTGAAACTCCGCCCACTTTGCACCCCATGCTATGCAATTTTTTTTTAAAAATATACCATTTGTTTGTGCTGCGTTTGTGCTGATTTGTGCTGCAAAAATGAACGTTTGTGCCATTTTTGGTTTCGGGGAGATAGCGCATTTTTTTTTTTTATGAGACCCCGCCCACTTTGCATCCCATTTTATTCAATTTTAAAAACAAATATACCATTTGTTTGTGCTGATTTGTGCCGGTTTGCAGTTATATGATAATTGGTGTATACTGTCCCTTTAACACTGCACCAGAAAGTAAAATGTAAGAGGGTTAATATTGCACCAGAGAGGTTAATGTAACATTTACAGGGCCAGATTTGTAATGAGGCAGAGTAGGCATGTGCCTACAGGTGCCCTCCATAGAGAGGAGCCGTGCCTAGTTGCTGGTGTTCTGTCACCTTATTTGACAGAACACCGGCAACAGCAAGGAGGGTGCGCTCTTTTCCATGACCGGCGGCTTCCGTGGGGGCAGAGAGGGTAGGCTGCCCATTAAAAAGCCTAGTAATGACCATAGGTCACCAGAGGGCGCTCGTACTTCACTACTTGTGAAATGAAAAATACATTTTAAAACAAACAACTTATATCGCAACAAATGTTTCTGGTGTATCGATACTAAATCATAAAACAATCTTATAATGAAAAAGAAATGGAAAGGGGAACCTCATTAAATGGTGTTCGATTAAAAGTCCATATTGGAATTGTCCCAGTGTCAAATGTGGATTCCTTAAAGTCCTGAAGATCCAATTCAGTCCCAGGATAGGATCACTTAGGCACTTTTTCACGGCTGCACTCTCCAAAACGATCCCAGATTGGAAAACGTATTTTCTATAAGACGAAGACAAAAAGAGAGGCGCACAAATGTGTGTATCGATAGGAATAAAGTAAGCACACACTTCAGATGATTTGTACACGGGGTACTCACACTTTAGCACAGCACACCAGTGTGCTTGTGGAAGCGGGCTGGCAATCAGAGCTGACCAGCTGGCTCTCTCCGGCTAATCTTCGGTTGCAACGGCCCTCCGATAAATGGACTGTCTGGTAGTGGTATGCTCACATTCAATCTCCAGGCTCAAGTTAGGTTAAAATAAACTTAAAACTTTTATTGCACAGGGTTGACAGGCACATAATCAAATAAAAACAGGTTTAAAATTACTACGCGTTTCTCGGCCCTCCTGGCCGTTTCATCAGGCATATAAAATAAGTTTTAAAACCGGCTTTTTATTGCCGCCACTACCAAACATTTCCACAAACACTCCCCTTTCTTGGTGGGTGTGTACAGGTAATCGAACACCATTGGTAAATTCTTAAGAGCGTATCAGGACCTCTATTTGAAACAAAAAGTTTCTAGTGATTACAACTGATATCTGTCTTTGTCAAACAAATTCATCCGTAATTCCACTATCTAATATAAACATGATACAAACAATAATCCTAACTTATAATAACACCACTGGTCTCATATCGGAGACATTCTTTTTGGATAGCCCTTCAGTGGGTGAGGTGTCAGACCAATCACAGAGCTGTATTCTGATGACTTCCATATACACCCCTATTTGTTGTTTCGTATTGTAAAAAATACTGCCAATCTGTCTAACATATTAGCGACGTAGATACATCTACTGTAGACATCCTAACAGTCCTATATATTAAAAAACAATTTGTTGTGAGACACCCTAAATCATAACTGGTACGTCTAAATATAGGATGATACCGGCATTGGTGGTGTGGTACTACTCTAATCTAGCGACCTGATCATAGAATAGTATGATAATACACTAGAAAGGGAGAACGCTAATCTCTTTATGTGTCCATTTGTTATTCTACTAATTATCCTACTCTCTAGACTTGACTGGACTAATCCTATATGTGATCCGATAATAGGATAGTATGAATATACACTTGATGGGGAGAACACTGATCTCTTAATGTTTCCAATTGTTATTCTACTAATTATCTTTCTGTCTAGAAATGACTGGACTGATCCTAAATGTGATCATAGTGACATATACCTCTATGTATTATTAGTGATTAATTGTGATACTAGATGTGAGAGAGTATTTTGGACATGAGTGTATAATGGTGATTATAGTAAATAATCTAAAACCATTCCTCGTAATCCTACTTGTGACTATTAATAAATCTAACATTATTTACTATTGGTCAACAGACCAATATGTTTGTGTTGTGCACTAAGGATATGGTTCTGTCATTTAATAGTATAATGGTAAATAATTATTATGTGCATGAAGTGCTTAATGTATAACTATGTGCTAGGATATATTTACAAAATAAAAATAAAAATATAAAAATAAAAATTAAAAAATAATAATAATGTGAGATTAAACTATAAAGAGTGATTATGTGGATCTAAGTCTGATCACAATGTGGATTCCAAGCAGTTATATGAGGTTGTCGCTAACCCTTAACCCTATATTCTCATACTGGGATATAAGATTGTCTTATATTTAGTGTTTTTTTTTTTTGGAAATTAAACATAATGGTCCTAATAGCCAAACACTAAGCGGTGTATTTGATACCTATGATCCATTGTGATTCTATTTGTGATTAGCCCCACAATGACCCCATTCGGAGATATTGGATACAATTATCTATATACAACCGCCTACTTGGCATTTATATGAAAAAAATATATAACGTTAATTAGACCATTTGTGTAGTCAGTTTAGACATAGTCTCAGACCTAGGTGTATACCCATTAATATTCATTTCTCCAACATAGGTGTGTCCGGTCCACGGCGTCATCCTTACTTGTGGGATATTCTCTTCCCCAACAGGAAATGGCAAAGAGCCCAGCAAAGCTGGTCACATGATCCCTCCTAGGCTCCGCCTACCCCAGTCATTCTCTTTGCCGTTGTACAGGCAACATCTCCACGGAGATGGCTTAGAGTTTTTTAGTGTTTAACTGTAGTTTTTCATTATTCAATCAAGAGTTTGTTATTTTCAAATAGTGCTGGTACGTACTATTTACTCAGAAACAGAAAAGAGATGAAGAATTCTGTTTGTATGAGGAAAATGATTTTAGCAACCGTAACTAAAATCCATGGCTGTTCCACACAGGACTGTTGAGAGCAATTAACTTCAGTTGGGGGAACAGTTTGCAGTCCTTTGCTGCTTGAGGTATGACACATTCTAACAAGACGATGTAATGCTGGAAGCTGTCATTTTCCCTATGGGATCCGGTAAGCCATGTTTATTACGATTGTAAATAAGGGCTTCACAAGGGCTTATTTAGACTGTAGACCTTTTTTGGGCTAAATCGATTGATATTAACACTTATTTAGCCTTGAGGAATCATTTATTCTGGGTATTTTGATATAATAATATCGGCAGGCACTGTTTTAGACACCTTATTCTTTAGGGGCTTTCCCAAAGCATAGGCAGAGTCTCATTTTCGCGCCGGTGTTGCGCACTTGTTTTTGAGAGGCATGGCATGCAGTCGCATGTGAGAGGAGCTCTGATACTTATAAAAGACTTCTGAAGGCGTCATTTGGTATCGTATTCCCCTTTGGGTTTGGTTGGGTCTCAGCAAAGCAGATACCAGGGACTGTAAAGGGGTTAAAGCTTAAAACGGCTCCGGTTCCGTTATTTTAAGGGTTTAAGCTTCCAAAATTGGTGTGCAATATTTTCAAGGCTTTAAGACACTGTGGTGAAAGTTTGGTGAATTTTGAACAATTCCTTCATGTTTTTTCGAATACTTCATTCCGTTCCTCTTCCTTCCGTAGCTCAGTGCATGGAAGTGATCGGGTTGATGGTAGCGGCAATGGACATAGTTCCTTTTGCGCGCATTCATCTAAGACCATTACAACTGTGCATGCTCAGTCAGTGGAATGGGGACTATACAGACTTGTCTCCAAAGATACAAGTAAATCAGAGGACCAGAGACTCACTCCGTTGGTGGCTGTCCCTGGACAACCTGTCACGAGGGATGACATTCCGCAGACCAGAGTGGGTCATTGTCACGACCGACGCCAGTCTGATGGGCTGGGGCGCGGTCTGGGGATCCCTGAAAGCTCAGGGTCTTTGGTATCGGGAAGAATCTCTTCTACCGATAAATATTCTGGAACTGAGAGCGATATTCAATGCTCTCAAGGCTTGGCCTCAGCTAGCGAGGACCAAGTTCATACGGTTTCAATCAGACAACATGACGACTGTTGCGTACATCAACCATCAGGGGGGAACAAGGAGTTCCCTAGCGATGGAAGAAGTGACCAAGATTATTCTATGGGCGGAGTCTCACTCCTGCCACCTGTCTGCTATCCACATCCCGGGAGTGGAAAATTGGGAAGCGGATTTTCTGAGTCGTCAGACATTGCATCCGGGGGAGTGGGAACTCCATCCGGAAATCTTTGCCCAAGTCACTCAACTATGGGGCATTCCAGACATGGATCTGATGGCCTCTCGTCAGAACTTCAAAGTTCCTTGCTACGGGTCCAGATCCAGGGATCCCAAGGCGGCTCTAGTGGATGCACTAGTAGCACCTTGGACCTTCAAACTAGCTTATGTGTTCCCGCCGTTTCCTCTCATCCCCAGGCTGGTAGCCAGGATCAATCAGGAGAGGGCGTCGGTGATCTTGATAGCTCCTGCGTGGCCACGCAGGACTTGGTATGCAGATCTGGTGAATATGTCATCGGCTCCACCTTGGAAGCTACCTTTGAGACGAGACCTTCTTGTTCAGGGTCCGTTCGAACATCCGAATCTGGTTTCACTCCAGCTGACTGCTTGGAGATTGAACGCTTGATTTTATCGAAGCGAGGTTTCTCAGATTCTGTTATCGATACTCTTGTTCAGGCCAGAAAGCCTGTAACTAGAAAGATTTACCACAAAATTTGGAAAAAATATATCTGTTGGTGTGAATCTAAAGGATTCCCTTGGGACAAGGTTCAGATTCCTAGGATTCTATCCTTCCTTCAAGAAGGATTGGAAAAAGGATTATCGGCAAGTTCCCTGAAGGGACAGATTTCTGCCTTGTCGGTGTTACTTCACAAAAAACTGGCAGCTGTGCCAGATGTTCAAGCCTTTGTTCAGGCTCTGGTTAGAATCAAGCCTGTTTACAAACCTTTGACTCCTCCTTGGAGTCTCAATTTAGTTCTTTCAGTTCTTCAGGGGGTTCCGTTTGAACCCTTACATTCCGTTGATATTAAGTTATTATCTTGGAAAGTTTTGTTTTTAGTTGCAATTTCTTCTGCTAGAAGAGTTTCAGAATTATCTGCTCTGCAGTGTTCTCCTCCTTATCTGGTGTTCCATGCAGATAAGGTGGTTTTACGTACTAAACCTGGTTTTCTTCCAAAAGTTGTTTCTAACAAAAACATTAACCAGGAGATTATCGTACCTTCTCTGTGTCCGAAACCAGTTTCAAAGAAGGAACGCTTGTTGCACAATTTGGATGTTGTTCGCGCTCTAAAATTCTATTTAGATGCTACAAAGGATTTTAGACAAACATCTTCCTTGTTTGTTGTTTATTCAGGTAAAAGGAGAGGTCAAAAAGCAACTTCTACCTCTCTCTCTTTTTGGATTAAAAGCATCATCAGATTGGCTTACGAGACTGCCGGACGGCAGCCTCCCGAAAGAATCACAGCTCATTCCACTAGGGCTGTGGCTTCCACATGGGCCTTCAAGAACGAGGCTTCTGTTGATCAGATATGTAGGGCAGCGACTTGGTCTTCACTGCACACTTTTACCAAATTGTACAAGTTTGATACTTTTGCTTCTTCTGAGGCTATTTTTGGGAGAAAGGTTTTGCAAGCCGTGGTGCCTTCCATTTAGGTGACCTGATTTGCTCCCTCCCTTCATCCGTGTCCTAAAGCTTTGGTATTGGTTCCCACAAGTAAGGATGACGCCGTGGACCGGACACACCTATGTTGGAGAAAACAGAATTTATGTTTACCTGATAAATTTCTTTCTCCAACGGTGTGTCCGGTCCACGGCCCGCCCTGGTTTTTTAATCAGGTCTGATAATTTATTTTCTTTAACTACAGTCACCACGGTACCATATGGTTTCTCCTATGCTATTATTCCTCCTTAACGTCGGTCGAATGACTGGGGTAGGCGGAGCCTAGGAGGGATCATGTGACCAGCTTTGCTGGGCTCTTTGCCATTTCCTGTTGGGGAAGAGAATATCCCACAAGTAAGGATGACGCCGTGGACCGGACACACCGTTGGAGAAAGAAATTTATCAGGTAAACATAAATTCTGTTTTTGTGTATCCCTAACTAGACTAGGGGTTTGTTACAGATGGGTAACCTAAAATGCAGCAGAGTCTATTACCTCATTGAGGCCATTAGGAAAAAGTGTACCAAATCTATAAATCCAATAGGTTTCCCTTTGGCGTAATTTGGTAAACCTATTGTATCTATAGGAGCTGGGGATACTTTCAAGAGGTGTTATAGTGAAGGGGCAAGTTTCTCCATTGTGCTCATGGGCATAGTGTCTTGATACACTATGTTTCATAGATTTTTTCTTTATATTTCGACTATGCTCACTCCATCTTGTGCGAACATTTCGAATAGTGCGCCCCAAATACTGTTGTCCACATCTACATGATAAAACATAGACCACATATGAGGAGCTGCATGTCAGGTGATCATTAATAGGAAAAATTTCCCCTGTAGTATGTGATTTAATTGTTTTAGTCCTATGTGTAATATGTTTACACATGTGGCATCTAGTTTTGCCACATTTGAAGACCCCCCTTTGACCTGTTTGATAGCTTCGTGTTGATTTTCCTCTAACTTTTTTGGAAATAACTACCTTACTGGGAGCTAGGGATTGTTTGATCGTAGGTGCTCGTTTATAAATAACATTTGGTACACTGTGCAGATCTTTCTTCAGAATGGGGTCTTTTAATAATATTGGCCAGTGTTTTTGTAATACTTTTTTTATATGTTTAGCATTGGAGTTATATTGAGTCACAAAACAGGGTTGTTGAGGTTTCTCAATAGCCTCATTATCTAAAATCGTTATTTTCTTAGTTTGGAGAATTATTGATCTATCCAATTTGTATGCTTTTTCATATCCACTCATTATGATGTCCCTAGGATAACCTTTTTCCTCAAATCTTTGGATAAGGATCTTAGATTGTTCACAAAATCTCTCTAATGAACTACAATTTCTTCTAATTCTGCAAAATTGGCTATATGGTATACTATTTTTCCATTGATGATAATGGTTGCTGTTATAGTGAAGGAAATTTATTACAATCTACAGTTTTGAAGTATGTAGATGTGGCTATGTTATGTTCAGTATCCCATGTCAGAATTAGGTCAAGAAATTCTATGGATTCTCGCTGTATGTTAGAGGTAAACTGTATACCCATAGAGTTATTGTTCAGATATAAACAAAATAATCTGGCCTCCTCATCTGTCCCCCTGAAAATAAAAATCAAATCGTCTATGTAACGGCCATAGAACACCAGGCTTGCCCCCCAGTTCGAATTATGTATATATTTCTCCTCAAAATATCCCATAAAGAGATTTGCAAAACTGGGGGCAAACCTGGTGCCCATGGCCGTCCCCTTTACCTGCAAATAAAAATCATCTAAAAATTGGAAATAATTATGTTTGAGTATAAACTCAATAAGTGTCAAAATGTTTTCTTTTTGGATACTAGGCATGTACATATCTGAATCCAAATAATGTTTAGTGGTGAGTATTCCTAATTCATGAGAGATATTCGAATAGAGGGCGCTGACATCTGCTGTTATCCACATAGCGTCCTTCTCTTGTTTAAAATCCTTGATCTTAAATAATAAATCCGTGGTATCACGAATGAATGAGGGTAAGTTTTGAACATACTTTTGTAAAAAGTTATCAATATATTGAGATAACTTGTCAGTCAAACTGTTGATACCCGCAATGATGGGGCGGCCAGGTGGTTTGAGACAATCCTTGTGGATCTTTGGAAGATGGTAGTAGTAAGGGGTTGACGGATGTAAAGGAGTTAAAAATTTCCGTTCCTTGGTGTTTAGTATCCCCTTACCACTACCATCCTCCAGAATACTTAATAATTTCCCCAAAAATACAGCTGTAGGATCTGCATACAATTTCCTGTAATATTCAACATTTAAAAGGATATTATATGCCTCATTAACATAATCTTTATAGTCTTGAAGGACAATCCCCCCCCCTTGTCCGCCTGTCTAATTACCAGTTTGGAATCATTAGCCAGGGATTTGAGGGCTCTTTCCTCATTAGGCTAGAGTCTTGTTTGTTTAATTTGCTGGGTAGTTTATTGAAATCTTCCATTACCAACTGTTGGGAAAGGTCTATATACGTGACGTCCTCCTTAGGAGGATTATAATTAGATGGTAGTGATAATGTGGTATGTATATATCCTTCAAAGAGATCTTCCGTTATAAGATCTGGCTCAGCATAGATGGTCTGTATCTGGCTATTCATAGAATTAGTGATAATGGGCATTCCCTCCACATTTCTTTTTTTGAGATTTTTTATAGAGAAGTATCTCTGTAGAGATAACTTCCTGGTATACTTATTCAGATCCACAAATAAATCAAAAAGTTTGTGGGGGTTGGGAGGGCAGTATGACAGACCCCTACCCAAAATTCTAACCTCATTGTTAGTTAATTCATGTGTGGATAAATTAAATATACCTTTAGCTAATTTTTGTATTTGCTTTTTTTGTGTGGTATTACCTCTCCCTCGTCTTCCCCGTTTGGGTAAGGTCTTTTCTTTTGTTGTTGTTGTGCATTCGGGTGTTGTTGTTGTTGTTGTTGTGTGTTTTGATGTTGTGGTGGTATCTTGGGTGGACCTATATTCCTCCTCCATAGGGGGGCCAAATTCGGTACCCCTAAAAAAATTACTCTTGGAGGTGGAAGGTGTCTCAACCCTTTGGTGACTAATTTTGCCTTGATCATTTGGGAGGTTAGGTGAATTAAAATGTTGATGGTCGCTACCCTGATATCTATTCCCCCCAGGGTTATTCTGGAGGGGTTCAAATCGATTGTATAGTGGAATATGATTTGGGATTCTGGTAATCATGGTAATTATAAGAATTATTCTTATTTTTATTTCTGTTGTGTTGATAATTATGCTGGTAAAAAAAAGCCTGTCCAGCACAGGCCGGTGTTTCTTTGGGCAGCCTACACCGGGGTCCTTCCCTGCCACCACGGAAGCCGCCGGTAACAGAAAACAAGGGGGATGCGCTCTGTATAGTGCGCTCTGTGCCTATGGGCGCCCGAAATTTAAATCCGGGATTAACATGGTAACATACCGGTTTATACGACATACATGGGGTTATTGAAGAGTAATGGATTGGAAGGACCCCAAACCATAGCTTAAGTAATTTAACTGCAAAGTGAATTAGTAGAAAAAGGACATTTTCAATTAAATTGCAGTAAAGCCCTCTTCAACCCCATTAGGCCTAATAAACCTCCTTTAGCCAATTTAACCTCTTTGTTGCCATATTAATCGCCTGTAATGTCATGTTAACCACAGACAGCCCAATATTAACTTGCTTAGAGTTAACAAGCGCTTAAAATCACTCAAGCAAGTTTTCTTATACAAGTCACTTCTTTTTTAGTCGCTTTTTTTTTTTTAAACATTTTGGGGGGCATTACATCCCTGGCGATGGGGGAAAAAATTGTCTTGTTAGTTTTCTATAAAGCGCATAACTAGACTGTTGCGCTGAGCAGCTACACTGCTGCGCTTCATAGCAAACTGAAACAGGTTTTTTTCCAGTTGCCAGGGATGTAATCTCCCCCATATGTTTTTAAATATTTTTTGTCTGGTGTGGAAGTCATATCTGTTCTTTTGTATACCCCAAAATTTTATAATTCTATTTGTACTTACAAACATTTTTGTTGTTATAATACTTTTGAATCAAAGAGTACATGTACACATAATGCGCAATATCTCCGAAATCAAACCAGAACAAACGTTCATTTTTGCAGAACAAATCAGCACAAATAAATGGTATATTTGTTTTTAAAATTGTATAACATGGAGTGCAAAGTGGGCGGAGTTTCAGCAAATCTAATGCGTTATATCTCCAAAACCAAACCGGCACAAACGTTCATTTTTGCGGCACAAATCAGCACAAACTCAGCACAAACAAATGGTATATTTGTTTTTAAAATTGCATAACATGGGGGGGCAAAGTGGGCAGGGTTTCATGAAAAATAATGCGCTATATCTCCAAAACCAAACCGGCACAAACGTTCGTTTTTGCAGCACAAACAAATGGTATATTTGTTTTTAAAATTGCATAACATGGGGTGCAAAGTGGGTGGGGTTTCATAAAAAAATAATGCGCAATATCTCCTAAACCAAACCGGCAAAAACGTTCGTTTTTGCGGCACAAATCGGCACAAACGCAGCACAAACGAATGGTATATTTTAATTAAGTTTTTAAAAACAAATGCTTGTCTAGAAATGCATACCTCAGAAATGAAGAATGATCTTTGGGAATTGAAATATGGAGGTAAGCATCCTTTATATCTGTTGTGGCCATAAACTGCCCTTGATGAATAAAAGGCAGAATAGACTAAATAGTCTCCATTTTGAAGGTAGGAACTCTGACAAAATTGTTCAGAGCCTATAAATCCAACACTGATCTGTAAGTTTCCTCTTTCTTGGGAACAATAAAGAGATTTTAATAGAATTCCTTTACCTGTTCTGTCTATAAGTAAAAAAAACACAGTTTATATTCAGACAAATAATCTACCTTTTTTCCTTTTCTTCAGTGAGCACAGCGTTCTTACATGGACAGATCGGGGGATCTTTATATTTATTCCTCAGAATGTTCAGGTTCTGCTCTGGAGTGAGGTTAGAGGTAAGTGTCTTATTCTTATAAGCCCCTTAATTATGACTCTTATTTAAAAATAAATAAATATATATAATAATAATAAAATGCTCTATTGTGATAGGGCTGCTTGTCAAGAGCTGAGCGCAACCTCTGAGCCAATCGGGAGTGACCCATGTGCATAGCCACCAATCACCAGTTGTGTTCCTCTCAGGATCAGAGCATTGCAGATCTGGTGCTAATTAACTGTGTGTTTAACTGCTTGCTGGGGGTTAAACACATTTATCATTGCATTACAGCATTTTATTATTTGTCCTTTATATTTTCCTTTTAGTTTTTTATTTCTATTTTACAAAGTTAACCTGTAAACGGTGATAACAATTTTTTGTTTTAGAACTTTATTTTTTTGTGTTGGAAAATGGAAATGTGTGAGTTAATGGATATGTAGAACCATTCAGTGTTTAAAAAGCCACTGACATTTAAACCTTTAATCAAAGGATATATATTAGGCTAGATATGCACCGGGCACATGTCTGCTGAGAGAGGTGGTGGCTGGCATCAAGTAAATGAAGTCAGTACAAGGCAACACTAGCTCTCTAATCTCACATGCTTTTTTAAATGCTGATGCACATAGCATATCTAAATATGCTCCATGTCCCTGTGTCCAGTAAAAGCTATCACTGAAACAGTAACTGTTGTTACTAGAATTATTTTTGCTAATACAAGTATATTACAAAAATGCTTCTATAAACAAAACCCAAAATCTTTCTTTCATAACTCAGAGCATACAGTTTCAAACCATTTTCAAATTTACTTACATTAAGAAATTTGCTTCATTCTCTGGGTATCCTTTGTTTAAGGACCAGCAGTGCTTTACTGGGAGCTAGCTAAACACATCAGGTCAGCCAATGACAAAAGGCATATATGTGCAGCCACCAATCAGTAGCTAGTCACCCAGTAATGCATTGCTGCTTCTGAATCTACCTAGGTATGCTTTTCAACGAAAGATACCAAGAAAAGGAAACAAAATATATAATAGAAGTTAATTGGAAAACTGTTTAAAATTCTATTCTCTGAATTATTAAAGTTTAATTTTCTTGTTCACTTTAGACTTTTATTTTGAAACCTTTATAAACATTTAAATTAATTTACTTTTGTTATGCTGCATTTCTCCCCTCCCCAAAAAAATATTCATCTGATTAGGAACAAAATAAGGAACTCTTTCTTTTTTGCAATGTTAAGAAAAAATAAAAACTTGCTATTTATATCATGAAAACACCAATCACAAAAAAAGAGGAACAGACATATTCTCGCTGTTGGGGCTTTCCAGATTAGTGAACGCAATTTACCAAGATAAAAATTTTTTTTTTTTTAAAACGATACTGTGTGCGCTGGCAGAATTTGTGTTAGCACAAATCTCTTTTCTCATTTATTTTCTCCTTTCCAGATTCACTTTGTTTTAGTTTCCCTGATGTGTATGTGAATTTGTTTCACTTGCCAGCTGTAGATTTGTTTATTTAGATAAAGGGGCGTGAAACCTAAATCTTTCTTTTGTGATTGTGGTAAACCACTTGTTCAGACAAAAAGGGACAGTCTAATCAAAATTAAACTCTGATACGTTGTGCAATTTTAAACAACATTCCAATTTACTTTTATCATCAAAATTGCTTTGTTCTTTTGGTATTCTTTGTTGAAAGCTAAACCTAGGTAGGCTCATATGCTAATGTCTAATCTAAACCCTTGAAGGCCGCCTCTTATCTAAGTGCATTTTGACAGTTTTTGTTTCAATTACACAGTGCTAGTTCATGTGTGCCATATAGATAACATTGTGCTTACTCCCATGGAGTCAGCACCGATTGGCTAAAATGCAAGTTAAAAAAAGCCAAACTGAAATAATGAGGCAGTCTGCAGAGGTTTACATACAAGTTAATCACAGAGGTAAAAAGTATATTAATATAACTGAGATAAGGAGCAGTCTGCAGAGGCTTAGATACAAGGTAATCACAGAGGTAAAAAGTATATTAATATAACTGAGATAAGGAGCAGTCTTCAGAGGCTTAGATACAGGGTAATCACAGAGGTAAAAAGTATATTAATATAACTGAGATAAGGGGCATTCTGCAGAAGCTTAGATACAGGGTAATCACAGAGGTAAAAAGTATATTAATATAACTGAGATAAGGGGCATTCTGCAGAAGCTTAGATACAGGGTAATCACAGAGGTAAAAAGTATATTAATATAACTGAGATAAAGAGCAGTCTGCAGAGGCTTAGATACAGGGTAATCAGAGGTAAAGAGTATATTAATATAACTGAGATAAGGGGGCAGTCTGCAGAGGCTTAGATACAAGGTAATCACAGAGGTAAAAAGTATATTAATATAACTAAGATAAGGGGGCAGTCTGCAGAGGCTTAGATACAAGGTAATCACAGAGGTAAAAAGTATATTAATATAACTGAGATAAGGAGCAGTCTGCAGAGGCTTAGATACAAGGTAATCACAGAGGTAAAAAGTATATTAATATAACTGTGTTGGTTATGCAAAACTGGGGAATGGGTAATAAAGGGATTAGCTATCTTTTTGTAAACAATATAAATTCTGGAGTAGACTGTCCCTTTAAAGGGACAGTCTAGACCAATGGTTTTCAAACCTGTCCTCAGGCCTCCCCAACAGGCCATGTTTTCAGGATTACCTTGGCTGAGAGCAGATAAATAACCGTTTACTAACAACTGATTATTTCACCTGTGCTCCAGGTGATAACCTCACAATGTGACCTGTTAGGAAGCCTGAGGTCAGGGGGGAAAACCAGTAGTCTAGACCCAATGCATCATTTTGATAACTTATTGATACATCAGCTATAATCTTATAAGAAGTACAGGAAACGTTTAAATATTCATGGTTTGTTAGAAGCTGAAAATGTCTGCCAAGTCCCGCCCACTAATTGTATGTTAAGTTTCTCCAATCACAATGGACTCTTAAATAAGTTTACCTAATTGCACACACTGCTAATAGCTTACTGAAAAATAAACGTGCACTGCTTGACTGTCTTACAAGAAAACAGCTAACTGGACAAGAAGAAGCTGTGGGCGGAGCTTGGTGGCCATTTTTAGCTGCTAAGAAACAATTATTTAGTTGAAATAAATTTTTATTGAGTATATTTTTGACAATAACAAGATATGAGTAAAAGAAAAGGAAAGGGAAAAATGCCGATGTTACAATTAGTCGACCATCTGCATGTACAGAGTCCGGCGATGGACCTAACAAATATAATTAAACTGAATCATGTAAAAACAATGTAAACATTTTTTCGTTAGGCCTAAAGTATAGGGTAAAGAAGAAGAAAGAGATGATGTAGAAATGGAGAGAAAGAGGGTGGGTAAGGGGATGGGGGAGGACTTAGCCAGGATCTCTGCCCTAACTTTGTAAGTTCCAAGTTAGTATCTATTGGGGCTGAGGGAGCCTTTCAATGCTTTAATAGAAGCGCTTCCTTGAAGTTAACCTTTCACTTGTCCTCTATTCTGGAGTTTGATGTGTCGTGCATAATCCAGTAAAACCAAACCTTCTGGAAGGTTTCCTGTGTGTCTTGTAATATGGCAGCCTGTGCTGACATGTTATAGTAGTGTCTGATTTTAACAATAACCTCTCCCCATGTAGGGGCAGATTCCTTCCATCGGCGTGCTATACACACCCTAGTTGCTGTACATGTTATCTTTATGAAATGGTTTATGTGTTTATTGAACTCCTTAAGTTTAGTGTGCAGTAGTGCTTGTTCTAATGAAAGTGTAATTGGACTATCTAAAAGAGAGCTCAAAAAGTGTGATAGTCTGTTCCATGTTCTATGTGAATGAGGGCAGTCCCACCACATGTGTCTATAGGAACCTTCCACATCGCAGCCTCTGTAGCAGAGTTTGGATCCGTGTCTGATGGCATGTGAGGTAATAAGTGGTGTAAGGTACCAACGAAAGTTGGTTTTAATTACGTTTTCAAGCATGTCAGCTCCTAGTAGCCCCTTCCCTGCCCCGTAAATAATTTCATTCCAGGAATGTATGTCATATTCTTTATTTAGGTCTAATTCCCATTTTACTTGAAGGGGGGATTTGGTGGTCCCTATAGTTTCCTGGATTGCTTGATAAATACGAGAAATTGCTTTCTTAGGTCTCGTTGGTGAGCTACAGATAGTCTCTAAAGTGGTAAGAGGCCCTCTCTGGTCCCCAGATGTATGATGTAGTATGATGGATGAGATTTGTAGGTAGAAGAACCAGTGAAGTTTGGCTGGGTGTATTTTTTCTTGTAACTGAGTGTAAGTAATTATTGTGCCCCCCTCCATTAGATCAGCTATCCTATATAACCCCCTGTTTTCCCATTTTTTAATAATTGAGGTGTGTTCCGGTTTAATAATACATCTTAGTGGCGTTTTGGTCGAATTATGTGGTAGTAATCTAAGAGTTGAAGTAAGTGTGGACCACTGTCTGATCATAAAGTCTGATAGAGGGAGGGTGTAGTGGTTTCTTCCTGAGCAGTTTTTCGGGTCCCAAAGCACCCGTGTTCGTGGTTTTATTTCCATAATGTCTGTTTCTATTTTTGTCCAGATGATATCCTCCTCCATTTCATTAAGAAGGGTTGTCTGCGCCAATCTAGCCGCTTGATAATAGTGTTTGAAATTTGGAACCCCAACCCCCCCCAACCTTCTGTGCCTATTAAGAGTGTTCGTTGCTATTCGGGCTTTTTTGTTACCTCTTATGAAGTTGTTGGTGTATTTTTGAAGATCTTCTAAGTCTGGCGTGGGGATTTTGACAGGGAGGGTGCGAAATAAGTATAAAATCCTAGGAAGAACAGTCATTTTGACTGCGGACAACCTGCCCACCCAAGAAAATCCTAGTTTACCCCACTGTCTCAAATCCTGTTTAATAGATTTGTACATTGATGGAAAGTTTGCTTGATAAAGATCAGATGAGCTTTTAGTTAGCTTAATCCCCAAGTATTGAAGATGGTGTTTGGCCCACTTGAATTCAAAGTTTAGTTCGATTAGCTTTCTAGTATGATCGGGGATTCCTAGAGGCATAGCCTCGCATTTCTCCAGATTTACCTTGTATCCGGATATTTTGGAATATACATCAATAATTTTGTAAAGATTTGGGAGTGAGATCAGGGGTTTGGATAAAGATAGCAAAATATCGTCTGCAAATAGAGTGAGTTTATATTCCCTCTGTTTGACCGTTATACCTGCAACATCTGGGGAGTTTCTAATGTGTTGGGCGAGGGGTTCAATGCATAAAGCGAACAACAGGGGGGACAGGGGGCACCCCTGCCTAGTTCCATTAAGGACAGCAAATTTATCTGATTGATGGCCCATGGCCCGCACTCTCGCTGTAGGGGTAGAGTATATGCCTCTAATTGCTTTTAGAAATGGGCCCCCTATCCCTACTCTCTCTAAAACTGCTTGCATAAAGCCCCAATCAACTCTGTCGAACGCCTTCTCTGCGTCTAAGGAGAGCAGCAGAGAAGGCGTTTTTGTTATTTGTGCATAATCCAGTAGGGCTATCATTCTTCTAATGTTGTCTGGGGCCTCTCTATTTTTTATAAAGCCCACCTGGTCAGGATGGATTAACTTAGGGAGAATGTGTTTGAGACGATTTGCTAAAATTTTTGTTAGAATTTTTAAGTCCTGGTTTATCAGGGAGATTGGCCTGTAATTATGGCAATACATTTTATCTTTACCTGGCTTGGGGATCACTATAATCTTGGCGTCCAGAAGGTCGGGGGGGATGGCTTGTCCCTGCAGAATGTGGTTACAAAATTTAACTAGGTGGGGTGTAAGGGATGTTTTGAATAATTTATAATAGTCCCCTGGGAAGCCATCTGGGCCAGCTGCTTTCCCTGGTTTTAGATCTCGTAAGACTGTAAGCACCTCTTGGCTCGTGATATCAGCACTGAGAATGTCGAGGTCCTTTTGGTCAATCTTAGGTAGATTAGCCTCTTCTAAAAATTTGTCAAGCAGCGTTTGGGTTTGTGGTGTGTTGCTAACTTTTCGTCCATCATATAAGGTTCCATAGTATGCCGCAAAACTGTTGACTATGTCTATAGGGTTTGAGGTCACCCCTCCACCCATTTTGTAAAGTGTGGGAATAGTTATGTCCCTGATTTTGTTTTTGATTTTATTAGCCAGGAACCTATCTGGCTTGTTAGCGTAGACAAAATATTTGGCCTGCAGTCTTAATCCTGCTCTAATCGATTGGTCGTTGAGTATCTTATCTAAGGTCTGTCTCCTATCTTGTAAAGTTTTATAAATATTGTTAGAGCCTGTAAGTTTATGACGCTTTTCCAAAGCGGTTATTTCCGCTTGAAGTGTCATAATTGCTGTTTTTGCTTTACGTTTGTGTTGTGATTTTAGCTGGATTAAAAGTCCTCTAATAACCGACTTGTGAGCAGCCCACTCCTGGATGGGGTTATCAACCGAGTTAACGTTGACCTCCCAATAGTCTGACATGTGTTTAAGAATAGACTCCTTCTGTAGCGGGTCTTTCAAAATTGTGGGGTCATAAGTCCAGTTTTTCATTGAACTGGGTGGAAGTAGCCCTTCCACCTTAATCGATACCATTGCATGGTCCGACCAAACGCATGGAGAAATGGAGGAGGATATAAGATTTGTTAGTAGTATTTGGCTCAAAAAGATATAATCCAATCTAAAATATTTGTGGTGTGCAGGGGAGAAATAGGTGTGATCTGATGTATCGCCATAAAGGGCCTTCCAGGAGTCTGATAGGTTGTGACCCTCCAGAGTGTGTACTATATGTTTAGCCTTGCTTATATGTCTGTGATGTCTGTGGGGATGTTGGATCATTGGATGGTAGTCTTGTTTATATAATGAGACATTAAAATCTCCTGCTAGGAATATTCTGGTGGCATTCCAGCTAGATAGAAGGAAAGATAACCTGGTGAAAAATTGTTCCTGGTGGTCGTTCGGAGCGTAAATGTTACAGAAAACAACTTCCACCTCATTAAGTATACCCCGTAGTATTATGTATCTTCCCTCCTTATCAGTAATGGTGTTTGTGACATTAAAATTCAAAGAGGAATGCAACAGGATAGACACTCCTCTCTTTTTCTTATCAATGGTAGAGTGGAAATGTAAGGGGAATTGTCTCTCCCAATATTTTGGTATGTGACCTGATATGAAGTGGGTTTCCTGTAGAAATATTACATTGGCCCCTAAATGTTTGTGTTGTGTTAATGCCTTTCTTCTTTTAACCTCTGAGTTGAGGCCTCTCACATTGTGAGAGACTAAGGTAATATTAGATGCGGCCATGAGTATGTGTGAAGTTCTTGGAATGTTTCATTGTGTACCATAAACCTTCCGGTTCAGTGTATGAAATATAGATCTTACCCCAATCTATAGCTCTATTTGTCTTGCCAACATTTGCTGGCTTGTACTCTTGTGGCAGAAAGTCCTGTAGTCTTTGTAGGGGAGGGAGAGGTGGGATAGGTAGAGGAAGAGGAAGAGAAGGAGTCTGAAAAAGAGAGAAAAACAGGTTAATGTCAATAACATTGATGAAAATAATCCATAACCATAAACCTGGAGTAAAAAACATTTCCCTGGAGTTATCCTTCTGAAATAATATATATGATTCTAGGGGGGAACTGGAACTAGGGGAAGGGCCAACTATCTTCTCTTGTAGTGCATTATGGGGGAAAGAGTATAGTGCAAAATGGCCATAATGACTTGAAATAAATATTAAACTTTTCTATAAATACTAACGGCTGAACATGTGCTCTCACTAGATAAATATTCTGAATATAAGTGAGATGGTTACAACAAGTGAAGTGAACTAGAGTCTGTGATACAGGACTTTAAATGTAGAAACCACAGTTAGACCTGGTATTAAGGTTCAGATTTCAGTGTTTCTATCTTGTAGTCTCCAACTCTCTTCTGTGACCTGCAAAAAAGAAGGGGAGAAACAAAGAGACCAACCAAATTATATAGATAGAGTCTGTCATCTGTTTTTCTGCCTTTTTTGGGGTGATCTTGTCCATTGAGACTTCTGGGATTTCAAAGGTATCCTTAGTGGTTTAGGCGTCTCTGTTGAAAGCGAGGGTTCTGGTATGTTCGGAGTTTCAAGGCCCAGGGCTTCGCAGATGTCTGGGATCCCAATTGCATCTCGAATTGTGAGGATTTTATTGTCCTTGGTGATATACAGGGCAAATGGGAAACCCCACCTATATTGGATTTGGTTTTTTCTGAGAAGAGTAGTTAGGGGTCGTAAGGTGCCCCTTCTCTGCAAAGTTCTGGTACTCAAGTCCTGGAAAAAGTGTATTATATTACCCCTGAATTTAAAGGTTGGTTGCTTGGCTGCTTCTCTGAGAATTTTATCCTTTTCCGGATACCTTAAGAACGCCACAATAACATCTCTGGGAGGGGAGTCAAGTTTAGGCCTAGGCTTTAAGGCTCTATGGGCCCTCTCTATTTCTATTTCTGTTGAGGGATCCGTCCCTGTGATTGCGCAGAACAGTTGATGGAGATAGGAGGGGAGGTCCTCATTCTTTATTGATTCTGGGATGCCCTTCAGTCGGATGTTACTTCTTCTTCCCCTGTTTTCCATGTCTTCAATCTTGTCCAACAAGTCATCTACCACTTGTTGTTGTTGTGAGACCTGCTGGACCGCCATTTCTACATCCTCTATTAGGTTGTCACTGTTATTTTCCAAGGTTTCAACTCTAGTGCCGAGTTCAGAAATTTCTCTTTTGATGTCACTTAAGCTTTCATTCATAGAAGTATGCATAGTGTCTATCTTGGACCATAATTTGTCAAAGCTGTTTGTAATGTCTTGTTTGGAGACAAGCATACGTAGGTCCGCTCTTGTCAGGGGGGTATCTTCATCTGCCAGGTCAGATGCGATCAGAGAAGGTTCTTTGTCTCCTTCCATCTCTTTGGACATACTGTGTGGAATGTCGCCCTGTGACGGCTTAAAAAAGGAGGAGACAGGTGTATTCTTGTTTGTTTTCTCCAACTTATTCAGTCTTCTAGAAGCCATTACAATCTCTCGGCACTTGAGCAAATAAGAGGGGCGTCAATTTTAATTACTTGTCTGCCAGGAGAAAGTGTCCTTAAATCACTCCTCTTCTTGTAATATCTGCTGTGAGATTAACAGGGTCTTTCGGACTGTTATTTAACTTTTGTCCACAAGATGGCAGTCTTGCAGTGTGAATGTAAGACTTATGTTAAGTATGGAGATGAAAGCAAAGGCTTGGCTAGTACTCAAAATAAAGGCCCAAAACTAAGCCTCCTTCAATTTCAGTCGGCCTCTCCTCCGGAGCTAAATGTCACCCAAAGTCCCAAAAGTACAGACCAAGCAGGATCTTAGAACCGGTCCCAGGATAATCAGTAGAGAAAGGCCAGATAAACCCCTACTGTCTAGTTACATCTGCGGTGTATTGAATTAGGGGGACCTGATGTAGGTGCCACGTGGTTGGGTTAGGCCTTCAATACAGCCCCTGTGTGATATGCTTCTGTAACGCTGTTCAGCTATCCTAATACACCATTATTTCCTATATTATGCATATTAAAGTCATTCAACCCACACTAGATTGTGAAGCCTCTCCCTGTCCGGAATATCTAGCATCTTGGTGGGATATTTATATTTCAGCCTCAGTTGAATAAAGTGTCCTTCATTTTTTGTATAGGTAGTGTCTGGCCCATTTAATATGACTTTGAACACTGTGAGCGTGTGGGGATTACTCACTCTGACTGGCCGGATCGTCTGTAGTGCTGAGGGCTGTGCGATTCCTCGATATACCAGTAAGGGATTGCTAGTTGCGTTGTCCGGATGAGATGCGCTGCTGCCCGCAAGCTCCCTGTTACTTGCTGCGATGCTGTCTGTAGGCGAGGGAGGAGGAAAGATGGCGGTTCCCGGGATAAGTTCTTTGCCCTCTGTTTTCGTCTCCTCCGGTCAGATGCGATCAGCTAATGGCCCCACTACAGCTCTTTGGTGTATTAGGGTATTAAGGGACTGAAATAACCCCCATAATATGCTCTAGTCTTAGGATTTAGGACCCTAACCCTGATCCAGCACACGGAGCTCTAACTAAAAGCTACCATCTTGGAGCTCCGCTTGGCTCCGCCCCCAAGAAACAATTATTTAAAAGTACTTTTTACAGCTTATAGATGTGAGATGTTGTAAGATGCTTGTCTGGTGTTTAACAATAAGTAATAAAGAGTAAGTATTGGGTCTAGACCAGTGATGGCGAACCTTGGCACTCCAGATGTTTCAGAACTACATAACCCATGATGCTTAGGCACTCTGAAGTCCAGTTGAGCATAATGGGAATGTAGTTCTGAAACATCTGGAGTGTCAAGGTTCGCAATCACTGGTCTAGACTGTCCCTTTAAAGCTACAGTAAAGTCAAAATGAAACCATCATGATTCAGATAGAGTGTAGAGTTTTAAACATCTTTCCCGTTTACATCTAATATTAAATTGACTTTGTTTATTTAGTATGCTTTGTTGAAGGAGCAACAATGTACTACTTAGAGTTAGCTAAAGACATCTGGTGAGCCAATGGCAAGAGGCATGTATGTGCATCCACCAATTAGCAGCTAGCTTTTAGTAGTGCGTTGCCTCTCCTGAGCCTTCCTAGGGTTACTCAACAAAGTATACCAAGTGAACAAAGCAAATTAAAAAAGTAAAAGTAAATTAGAAAGTTGTTTAAAATTGCTCCATGTGAATCATGAAAGTTTTATTTTGATTTAACTGTTGCTTTAAAGTGATCGTAAATTCTAGCGTTTCAAAAATGTTAGGATATACCATCACTAAAAATAAAGTTGACCTTTATTCATCGGTTTAAAAAAAATAAATTATGAATAGGTACTTTTTTTATATCGACGTGGTTTTAGTGCTAACCTAAGTGCTTCCAGCGGCCCATGACACAGCTCAGTTTTTTTCAGTGAGGTGACATCTCCACCTCTTAGCCAATAGCTGTGCTTGCCCTTTGGTATTATGCTGTAGGATAGCACGGCTATTGGTGGAA
This sequence comes from Bombina bombina, assembly GCF_027579735.1. NCBI lineage: Eukaryota > Metazoa > Chordata > Amphibia > Anura > Bombinatoridae > Bombina > Bombina bombina. The sequence continues at coordinate 236,022,200 of NC_069505.1, read as the reverse complement.
ATGTCAACTCATTGAAAAAACTGAGCTGTGGTGGGGGCACTTAGGTTGAACCATGGTGAAATATAGGTACATATTCATCGGTTGTTTCTTTTTTTAAAAAAAAAAAAAGACACATGAAATGCAGCTGGTCACATTAATTTAATTGTCAGAACTAACCTTTACATCTTCATATAGACTCATAGTAGTATCATTTGTTGTCTTCAAGTAGCCATAGCTCCCAAGTATCATAAAATGGGCCTAAAGTAACAATTTATCTATCCTGTAGTAAACCGCTAACTTTTCAAAATTTTCATTTGCATTGTGCAGTAATATAACATGAACTAATATAAATCTGAATAAGGGTAAATCATTAAATGTATTCCAGAACAAATAAACCTAATAACAGTCCCAAATATTCAAGAACAAGGGGTTTAACGTAGTCCAATGATCCATCGACTTATTTATCAACATGAAAAGAAACAAAATGCTAGTAAAAGTAATTTATAAAGCAGTCTAAACAAAATGGTAAATCACTCAAATGTCTTACTAAGTGAAATGGTAAGACCTACATAATATTGAATGGTGAGTAACATTAACATTGGTTCAATGGCATTAGATCTTTCTGACGATGGAGGAAACAACCAATTTGTATTCCCTACCAGAGGTAGCAGGTACAGATATCCTAGTAATAAGCAGAAGGGGGTATTTTCTCCCTTATCCCAGACATCACATAGACACGTGGCCGAAAAGAAACAAAAAGGAGGGGGGGGGGGTGAATGAAGTAGTAAAGAGTGGTGTGATTCCAAAAAACCCAGTGCCCAACCATTGGCACGTTCAAACAGACTGTACATAAAATGCTCAGCCAATTGGGGAATCTATCCCCATCTACTGAACCACGAATCCTAAATCTCATTATTATGTTTTTTTAACTGATGAATGAAAGGCGTCTTTATTTTTATTGATGGTAAATCCTAGCATGTGTGTAGTGCAGGCAGTATTGCCAACATCTGCTTGTAGGAAATGTGACACACTTATAACTACTACCATATATTTGTACTCTATTTACACCATAAATGTATCACGTTGATGATGATGATGATATTATTATTGACACCTGTGAACTCTATTGTTATCAGAGAGCAGCACCTATGCATTTAACAGATCAAGATCCCACTGTGAGGAAACCTCTAAGCAATGCTGGAAATGAATAACAATGATAGAGATGTTTTCTCCTCTCCCTTCTGTAGATATTAAAGCCATATCGGTGTATAAGAATGAACTGTTTTGTCTTCACATGGATGGGAAGGTCTCTCACTACTCCCTGCTGCCAGTCGAGAGATGTGTGGAGCGCTTGATTAAAAGAAGTTGCTGGGGTTTGGCTGCCAGAGTCTGTCACCTCTTCCAAAACCCCATAGTTACCAGCAAAGTGAGTAAATGCATCAGTAGAACAGTATTCATTCTACTCTTTTAAGTTGCTTCATGGGCCCCTGTAGGCGATTAACATGATATGCTTATAGAGTAATAGAAATTTAAATGAAATGTGCTACCAGACAAGTGATCTAATAGCATTCATGTTCTGAGTTTGGTAGGGCCTTTCTTTAAAGCCTTATAAAGTCCTTGAGATCTTCTTGGATACCCTGACAATCGCACTTTTTCATGGCACTATTTACCTTATATGCTAGGTATGGCTTTGTCTATCACTTCAGATTGTTCTTCTATAATTCTGTGACCCTATGGGCCGATGATCTAAATCTCTCTGCTCAGGTGAGATGATCTAAGAAATCTCGATAGTATGGTGAGGCCCCTCAAAAAAATGTAGAAACTCAACTTTGACCTTGAGAGATGTTTATCTCACTGTGCAGGGAGAAGGAAACTCCTACTTTTACAATATAATCCCAAAGCGTTATGTGATTTCTCTCCATAACAGCAAGTTTTTGGTCATCAAGACTTATGTGTGAAAGTAGATTTATCATAGTTATAACCTGACTATTTGCTGTAAGATACAGATAAATTAATAAAAAATACTTGTCAGTATTGAAGCATTGTTCTGTGCTTTATGCAGATGCATTAACAGCAAAAATGCAACGTTGTGTAAGCTGTGTATAAATGACGTCTCTCCTTGTGTACTCCCACAGACCTCTTTACATCAGGTGTCCTAGCGTTTCTACTCCATAACTTAGTTTTTTTTTGCTGCAGCATCTTCCAGAGACAATATTATAAACTTTTTATTCAATTTCTAGTCCTTGTACTAGTAGTAATATATGGTCCTTGTATTCAGTGCATTGTCATCTCAGCTTAGCATATAGGGTCACATAATACATCCTCATTCTCACTACCGAGGGCCACTAAAGAGACTCAAAGGGGAGCAGTTTGTTCCTACTCCCTCCCTCCTGAAAGTAAAACATTTGCAGATAACATAATTATGCACTTTATGAAGCCCCTAACTCCCCTGTGTTTTATTTTTTTATTATTTTTTATTTATTCAGTGAGGAAGAGGTTCTGAGGAACCTCTTCCTCACTGAATAAATAAAAAATAATAAAAAAATAAAACAATATTGTGGCACAGATAAAATAATCTGATTATTTATTAGGACATATAAGTCCAGTATAGCAAGATAACAAATAGACTAATTAATAAAAAATGATGATGCCGGCATCTAGTTGATTACTCTCTAAAATAGTTCATAAAGTAAAATACAAAATGGATACAAGATAGGTACATAGATGTTACCTTGTTATAATATTACCAAGATAAAGGTCTGTACATTCTAAATGATACAATGAAACAAAGTATACTTTGGGGGATATGTATCAAGCCGTCAACCGCAAATACGCTGGGATTCCGCAGCGTAATTGTGGCGAGCTTGATTCGACCTAGTTATCAAACCCTACAGACCGGCAAAATTTGAAATCTGTGACGTAACATACAATCCACTGGTCTCAATCCGACACAGATCGATGCTTACGTCATTACAGATGTTCCGAATACACATTCAGCACTATTTGACATGGCTATTTTGGCACAGTGTACCTGGTTTTCAATCTGCCACCCTGGAGGCTGCAGATAACATAAGCCACAAGTCTAAACACCCCTAATCTGCCGCCCCGACATCGCTGCAAACCTAAATAAAATTATTAAAAGGGCATTTAGCTCTTTTGCCTGCCCAGACCCTACTCTATTCTAAAAATAAAACCCACCCAAAAAAAACTTAAATAAACATAACACTAACCCCCGACGATCCACTTACAGTTTTTGAAGTTCCGTTTTGAAGGATTCATCCAGCTGGCAAGAGGTCTTCATCCGGACGGCCTCTTCTATCTTCATCCATCTGGTGCGGAGCGGGTCCATCCTGAAGACATCCGGCGCGGAGCTCCTCTTCAATATGGTCATCCCTTGCATTCCTATTGGCTGAAAGGTTCCAATCAGCCAATAGGATTAGAGCTTCTAAAATCCTATTGGCTGATCCAATCAGCCAATAGGATTTGAGCAGCTCTCATCCTATTGGATGATTGGAACACCCAATAGGATGAGAGCTGCTCATATCCTATCGGCTGATTGGAATCTTTCAGCCAATAGGAATGCAAGGGACACCATCTTGGATGACGTCACTTGCATTCAAGTTCGAGTTTATGGCGGTGACCGTATTGAAAAGGAGCTCCGCACCGGATTTCTTCAGGATGGACCCGCTCCGCACCAGATGGATAAAGATAGAAGAGGTCGCATGGATGAAGACTTCGCCAGATGGATGAAGACTTCTTGCCGGCTGGATGGAACTTCAAAAACTGTAAGTGGATTGTCAGGGAGGTTAGTGATAGGTTTATTTAATTGTTTTATGGGTGGGTTTTATTTTTAGAGTAGGGTCTGTGCAGGTAAAAGAGCTAAATGCCCTTTTAAGGGCAATGCCCATACAAATGCCCTTTTCAGGGCAATGGGGACCTTTTAAGTTTTTTAGATAGGCTTTTTATTTGGGGGGTTTGTTGGTTGGGTGGTGGGTTTTTCTGTTGGGGGTGTTTCTATTTTTTTTTAATTTATTTTTTTTTACAGGTAAAAGAGCTGATTTCTTTGGGGCAATGCCCCGCAAAAGGCCCTTTTAAGGGCCATTGGTAGTTTATTGTAGGCTAGATTTTGTTTTTATTTTGGGGTGGCTTTTTTATTTTGATAGGGCTATTAGATTAGGTGTAATTCTTTTTTAATTTTGATACTGTGGTTTGTTTGTTTTTGTAACTTAGTGTTTGTTTGTTTTTTTTGTCATTTAGTAATTTTTAATAGTAGATTTAAATAATTTGAGTAGGGTTAGGTTTTTTTAATATGTAATATAGTTAATTTAATTGCTAGTTTAATGTAATTGTAGTATAATAGTTAGGGTAAGTTAATTAATAGTTTAATATAGTTTATTTTAATTCTAAAGGTAAGTTTTAATTTTATTTTAAGATAGGGATGTTGTAATTTTAAGGTAAAGTTAGCGGGTTGTTCGGTTTAGGGGTTAATAGCTTAATTTAGTTTATGGCAATGTGGGGGCTGGCGGTTTAGAAGTTAATAGGTTTAGTTAATGGTAGTGATGTGGGAGGCCAGAGGTTTAGGGGTTAATTCGTTTATTTAGGTGGCGGCGGGGTCCGGGAGCAGCAGGATAGGGGTTGATACGTTTAGGTGGCGGCGGGGTCCGGGACTGGCGGAATAGGGGTTAATACATTTATTTAGTGGCGGCGGGATAGGGGTTAATAACTTTATTAAAGTTGCGGCGGGGTCAGGGAGCTCTGGGATAGGGGGTTACACATTTTAGTATAGTGGCGGGGTATAAATAAAGCCAAATAGCAGCGAGATCGATGACTGTTAGTTAACAACAGTCCGATGCTCATCGCCCCGTACTTGGTGCTTTTGTCGCCTTTTTTTCTAAATATGGAGATCGTATTCAGGTCCGCGGCCGCGATGTTAGGCGAACGTATTGGTGCCGGCGAATGCAACATAGTTGAGGCTTGGATAAATATCCCCTATAAGTTAATACAAATGTAACAATTAGGTTAAAATGTATCGTTGCAACGATGAGGGCGTAAGTTTATAGGGCAGTTTTTGGCAATAATATGCCATATCCCACGATTTAAACAATGTCTCTTTTGTAGTATGAAAAAGGGGATCAATACCTTTTTTGTGAACCGTTATTTGTGTGTTGTATGGTGTACAACCGCTGAAAAGCAGCTTCTATATCGGGTTATTTGAACAACACAGTCATTGGTCTTGCAGCAGTGTTTAACTCACTGTGACTTTGTCTGGTTAGCGAGTATATCCCAAAAAAACTGTTTAGGATTTTTTCTCTGTTTCTTCTCGTGACAATTTGGCAGGAGTGTCGCTTCTGTTTTAGTGTACTCCAGGTAGCCTCTTCCCTTGATACTTAGGGTGTTTTGTTTTCAAACCTTACAATGTTTGGTTTTGTATCAGAAATGCTTTGCCAATGTTATTTTTTATATTTATGATATTTTCATCTTTCGGTTTCTTGTAAAGTCAGACAGCCTTTGGGAATTGGCAAAGGAGGACATTATTATTTTATTTATTTTTTCTCTTTATTGTTATCTTGGTATATAGACTTTTTTTTAGTATGAGTAGCTCAAATCTAGTTCTAGTTAGCCTGTTTCCAATGTAAGCATTTGCAAAATTGACATCCTTATGCAGAGGAACTGCTGTCTTCATGTAATGCTACTGACAGTGGACCTACAGTACCTGCTTCCGTTAAATACAACATTAGTCCGCTAGAAGATTCAATTTAGGTCCTGTGGGTTAGAAAGTTGATTCTGCTCCAAATATATTTTTTTTTTGAGTTTCTGTTCCACCTTTTAAAATTCAAGCTAATAATTGTAGGGCAGACATTCTCTGTTTATGGTTTGTGTCTATTATCGCTTTAGTTCAGGACTCTTCCTTTACTAATTATCATTTGGACATATTGACTCCCATTCTGAAGTGTAACCTGTTCATCTATGATGATGTTGTTGTCTTCTTCTTCTAATGTCTGCGTATAGCTCAGTGGAAGGATTGCTTTGTGCAACCTACAATTGTCTTCTGAAAAGTATTTGGTACCTACTATCAACAGTGACAATGTTCTTCTATTTCTTTGTTCTAACCCACAGATTGACAAGTATGTTTATTGGTAGTATGTAATGTTTATTTACAGTCAGGTGTCAGTCCTTGTTCAGGATCACAACTGTGTGACCTTTGTGCATTCTGACTTGTGTACCTTCACAGTATTATTTGCATGTTTTGTCTCTGCAGATATTGCCTGAGGTTATATAGCTCTTCTGGTAATAGTTCAGTTAAATGGGTTCTGTTAACTCCATTTTTGTAGTTGCTCACCAATTATTTCTGGTTTCCCATTCATGGATTTTATATAGAACCAGATGTCTAGAACAGTCTTCCTTCATGTGATGCTGTTATGGAAAAGGGATTTTTTTTGTACCTACTATTAAATACTTTGCTGATAGCACACATTTTCATTTTTTGTAGTTTGATCTCTTCATTTTTTTCCTTATGTTCAGCTGAAAAAATCCAAGCAGATTATCAAAGCAGGCGCAGAAGCTTACAAGGAAATGCATTTACTGGTATATAATAAGATACCAGAGTTCTTGGGTATTTTTAAATCTGATAATATATAAATATTAGAGTATAGCAAGCGTGATTCTAGGTACTTACTAATTATACATCTCTTTAAGTTACAGAGGACTAGTTTCCAATGGTTTAGACTGGTGGGAACATAGACTTCAAATGGTTTAGACTGGTGGAAACATAGACTTTAAATGGTTTAGACTGGTGGGAACATAGACTTTAAATGGTTTAGACTGGTGGGAACATAGACTTTAAATGGTTTAGACTGGTGGGAACATAGACTTTAAATGGTTTAGACTGGTGGGAACATAGACTTTAAATGGTTTAGACTGGTTGGAACATAGACTTTAAATGGTTTAGACTGGTGGGAACATAGACTTTAAATGGTTTGGACTGGTGGGAACATAGACTTTAATTGGTTTAGACTGCTGGGAACAGAGACTTTAAATGGTTTAGACTGGTGGGAACAGAGACTTTAAATGGTTTAGACTGGTGGGTACATAAAACTTGTCCATAGACTTTAATGGGACACAACGTCAAAATGAATGTTTCATGATTCAGCTAAAACATGCAATATACTTACATTATAAAATGTGCACATAGAGTTTAAATGGTTTAGACTGGTAGGAACATAGACTTTAAATGGGTATACTGCTGGGAACATAGACTTTAAATGGTTATACTGCTGGGAACATAGACTTTAAATGGTTTAGAGTGCTGGGAACATAGACTTTAAATGGTTTAGACTGCTGGGAACATAGACTTTAAATGGTTTAGAATGCTTGTAACATACGGCTATATTACAAGTTTTGTCAGTAAAAACTTGCGGTGCTAACGCTCCTTTTTTTTTCCAGCACTCACTTTAAACAACGCTGGTATTACAAGTTTTCTGAATGGCTGCGTTAGCCTCAGAAAAGTGAGCATTGAGCAAATTTAGCGCCACTTCTACCTGTAATACCAGTGTTGCTTGCGGTAGCGGTAAGCTGGCAAAACGTGCTCGTGCACGATTTCCCCATAGGAAACAATGGGGCTGAGCTGGCTGGAAAAAACCTAACACCTGCAAAAAAGCAGCGTTCAGCTCCTAACGCAGCCCCATTGTTTCCTATGGGAAAACACTTTCTAAATCTACACCTAACACCCTAACATGAACCCGAGTCTAAACACCCCTAACCTTACACTTATTAACCCCTAATCTGCCGCCCCCGACATCCACACCACCTGCATTATATTATTAATTATTATTTAATTGTATTTTATTTAAGATAATTGTAGTTAATTAATTTAATTAATTTATTGATAGTGTAGTGTTAGGTGTATTTGTAACCTAGGTTAGGATTTACTTTACAGGTAATTTTGTAATTATTTTAACTAGGTAGCTATTAAATAGTTATTAACTATTTAATAGCTATTGTACCTAGTTAAAATAAATACAAAGTTGCCTGTAAAATAAATATAAATCCTAAAATGGCTACAATGTAATTATTAGTTATATTGTAGTTATCTTATGGTTTATTTTATAGGTAAGTATTTATTTAATTATAGTAATTTTATTTAGATTTATTAAAATAGATTTAAGTTAGGGGGGTGTTAGGATTAGGGTTAGACTTAGGTTTAGGGGTTAATACATTTCATATAGTAGCGGCGACGTTGGGGGCGGCAGATTAGGGGTTAATAATTGTAGGTAGGTGTCAGCAACGTTGGGGGGCAGATAAGGGGTTAATAAAAATTTAACTAGTGTTTGTGAGGCAGGAGTGCGGCAGTTTAGGGGTTAATACATTTATTATAGTGGCGGCGATGTCCGGTCGGCAGATTAGGGGTTAATAAGTGTAGTTAGGTTGCGGCGACATTGGGGGCGGCAGATTAGGGGTTAATAAATATAATGTAGGTGTCGGCGATGTTAGGGGCAGCAGATTAGGGGTTCATAGGGATAATGTAGGTGAGGGCGATGTCCGGTCGGCAGATTAGGGGTTAAATAATTTTATTATAGTGTTTGCGATGTGGGGGGGCCTCGGTTTAGGGGTTAATAGGTAGTTTATGGGTGTTAGTGTACTTTGTAGCACTGTAGTTAAGAGCTTTATGTTCCGGCGTTAGCCCATAAAACTCTTAACTACTGACTTTTATATGTGGTAGGAGTCTTGGAGGTAGAGGCTGTACCGCTCACTTCTTCCAAGACTTGTAATAACAGCGTTAGGCAAATCCCATTAAAAAGATAGGATACGCAATTGACGTAAGGGGATTTGCGGTATGGAAAAGTCGCGGAAGAAAAGTGAGCGGTACACCTGTACCTGCCAGACTTAGTAATACCAGCGGGCGTTAAAAAGCAGCGTTAGGACCCCTTAGCGCTTCTTTTTAAAGCTAACGCCGAACTCGTAATCTAGCCGATAGACTTTAAATGGTTTAGACTGCTTGTAACATAGACTTTAAATGGTTTAGACTGGTGCGAACATAAAACTTGTCCATAGACTTTAAAGGGACACAAAGTCAAAATTAATGTTTCATGATTCAGCTAAAACATGCGATATACTTACATTATAAAATGTGCACATTTTTATATGCTCCAACTGAGCATGTGCAAACATGCACAGTATACTCCTATGCAAATTCTGATTGGCTGATGGCTGTCACAGGATAAAGGGGGAGGGAAATTGGATTAACTACATATAAAACAGTTAAATTTGCCAGAGAAGATTCTACTGCTCATTTACAATTCATAGTAAGGGCTATTGCATTGTCTTTTGTTGTAAATTTGGCATTTAATCAATTTTATTTGAAATTAATTTGAAGGCTTAAGAGTATGGATGTTGGCGAATGTATCTATCAAAAGTACAATTAAAATGCTCAAATGAATGATCCTGTGGACAAACCAAAAGTCAATGATAATAAAAACTATTAAAATTTGTTAAACAAATGTTTAAGGTTTTTGAATGTTCATAATTAGATTGAATATCCACATTTAATTTAACAAACACTATTCAGAAGTTTAATAGTTCATATGGGGAGGAATTTAGTAAATTCATACATAACAGATACAAATATATTGATTACATTTTTTTAAATTAGAGTATTGCTTAATTCAGTTATTTAATATAAAGATAGCATTAGAAATACTATTATGTTGTACAAACATTCAAAACGGACTAATGTGTTAAAATTTCATTACATTTGCCCATCCCTACTTAAAGGGACATGAATCCCAAAAATGTTCTTTCATGATTCAGGTAGAGAATACAATTTTTAAACAACATTCCAATTTACTTCTATTATCTAATCTGCTCCATTCTTTAGATATCATTTGTTGAAGAAATAGCAATACACAAGGCATCTATGTGCAGCCACCAATCAGCAGCTCATGAGCCTATTTAGATATGATTTTCAAAAAACGATATAAAGAAAATGAAGCAAATTAGATAATAGAAGTAAATTGGAAAGTTGTTTAAAATTGCTGCTCTTTCTAAATCATGAAAGAAAATAAATGTGGGTTTTATGTCCCTTTAAGCGATATAAAGCTCACTAAACTTAGGGTTAGGCTCCAACAGCGTTGACCAATAATATACTATAATCTCAAAGTGTCCTTATAGATATAAGATATTTAATATGTAAAATGGAATACATTGGGTATTTGAGTTTTAATTGACCTTGTTATTTATTTGTTTTGTTTTGTTTTGCACCCAAGGCAAGAAAAGTTTTGCCCATAGATAAACTGGAACATCTAAAGGCTCAACTCGACCTTGCAACGCAGCATGATCTCATTAGTCATCTGGAAGAAGTCATCTCTAAGCTGGAACCTATGAACTCTGCTTGCAGCAGTAGACGTAGCAGTATATCTTCCCATGTATGTACTGTATAACCAATACATGAGTAGGACAGTTAAGGTTTACAGCATTTTACTTACTGCATGTTTCAGTAATCCACTGCAGTGTTTAAGTTGAAGCGCACTGCAGCTTACAAATGTAATCCACACGAAGGAGTAAAATCTTGAAATTTATTGCGTAAAGTTAAAAACACACAGCAGCTATAACAGCACACACAGAATAAACCGGTTGTGCGGACAGAGTCAAATGCAGAAGCGTTTTGTGTGCATGCGCACTTGGTCACTGCATACTTGATGACCATTCTGCACCTTACTTTATTTATAATTTATTTACAAAACTTATTTGTTGAAAAATTGTATACAACCTTATGATAGCTCATAATATATCCAAATGTATTAAGGTTCACAGAGATACTTAGTTTTATGAATTCATATAGCACAAAACAATATATTAGAAAATACAGTTTTAATTCTTAATATGAGGAGAGTCCACGGCTTCGTTCCTTAATTGTGGGAAATACAGAACATGGTCACCAGAAGGAAGCAAAGACACCCCAGCCAAAGGCTTAAATACCTCCCCCACTCCCCTCATCCCCCAGTCATTCTTCGCCTTTCATCACAGGCGGTTGGCAGAGAAGTGTCAGAAGATACAGGGTAGTTCATTATGGAGGGTAGTACCCTTCGGAATGGGACTGGAGTTTTAAGTAGTCTTGTCAGCCTTTCAGTGAGAGCATTGGAGATGCAGGGAGAGTCTTTCTGCGAACCCATCCAGACTCATATTAACCGCTCCTAAGCAATCAGTGTTGACGAGTTTCACTGCCTGCTTCTATCACTCAAGTCCATGTCAGGAGCAATGTCACAAGACTTTCAAACTTAAGAGGCTGTGTGTCCCAAGGCAGAGATTCCGGTAAGACAGTTTCATTTTTATACACATATGATTACGCAAGAAGATAGGGTCACAGTGTGACTCCTTTTATCTGTTTGGAATTAAGGGTTAATATCTCTGGAAGGGGATTATTGAACAAGGGGGATTTATCGCATAATTTACTTTATTATGTTTTATGCTGCGACATGTGTGAGATGAGGCTCAGGCAGATGGTAGAACATTCAGGTTTTACTTTCGTTTTGGTTAGCTGCGCAACCTGTTATGTTTGGCGCGCTTTTTGACTGTAGCAGGGGCGGTCCTGCATGGCGCACCATGTGACCGGGTGTGGTCACACTGATTTCCTCTTTCCTGACCGTGCGGTTTACAGGAGATAAAGTGGCTTCTCTGTGGGGCCTGGGTCATAGGAGGTGGTGAGTGCCCCAGCCATTGGGGGTATAAAGGTGCCATTTATCTTTTTCTATAGTCCTTCTTACAAGCGCAAGCTATGGAGGACTCTGATACGTTAGAAGGTACCTCTTTTCCTAAGTCTAATACCTGTCAATATTGTGAGGAAGCCACGGTGTATCCGCCTGCTCAATTATGTTCCACATGCCTTGATAAAGTAATTATAGCTAAGAATACCAACTTGTTTAGTACCACTGAGCCGTCCACCTCTGAAGAGTCTTTGTCCTGTGAGGTGCGTTCCCTGCAGTCATCTCCTATTACACATGCAGCTTCCCATTGCACTGCTAATCCTCCTTCTGGAGGAGCTCTCTTACCGCCAGACTTTACTGAACAGCTACACACGTCAGTGTCTGTGGCCTTCAGTGCTTTACCTCGCTCTGCTAAGCGCAAGCGAAAGGTCGAATATTGCTATCCTTCCCAGGGGTTATCTACTACTTTGTTGGATTTATCTGATGCAAGATTATCCGCTGATGAAGACTCCTCTGATACTTCAGAGGATGCTCTTTCTGGGTCAGAATCTACCACCTCTAAGCCTCCAGCTGCGGAGGAACCAGACTTTGGATTTAGGATTGAACATTTACGCTTTCTGCTAAAGGAAGTTTTGGCTACTTTAGAGGTTCCAGAATCTAAATTACCTGAGGAACTTTGTATTCCTAAACTAGATAAGGTCTACGAGGACAGGGTTGTACCACAGACTTTCCCGGTTCCGTAAAGATGGCAAATATTATCAAGGATGAATGGTAAAGACTTGGTTCTTCTTTTTCCCCTTCTTTTTTTAAGAAATTATTCCTGGTTCCGGACTCCCAATTAGAGTTGTGGGGTTATATCCCTAAGGGAAGATCCCCTTGACGCGATCCAGGAAATAATTTAGGCCTAGCTAAGGATAGCTAATTCTTTTATTTGTGATGCAAATATGCAGATTATTCACCTGAATGCCAAGGCGTCAGGTTTTTCTGTGCTAGCCCGTAGGGCGCACTGGCTGACGTCTTGGTCTGCGGACTTCTAAATCTAGACTTCTTCCCTTCCATTTAAGGGGAAGATTCTTTTTGGTTCAGGCCTGGACTCAATCATATCCATGGTCCTAAGGGCAAGGTCCTAATTTTTGTTTGGATAAATCCCAACACCAGCAGCCCTCCAAGAAGCCTGAACACTCCAAGGGATCTTGGAATAAATCCAAGCAGAACAAGAAGCCCGCGGAATCAAAGTCGTCATGAAGGGTTGGCCCCTGATCCGTTTCTGGATCGTGTTGGGGCAGACTGTCTTTCCTTTTGAAGGCTTGGCTGGGGGACGTGCAAGACCCTTGGGTCTTGGTATTCATCGCTCAGGGATACAGGATAGGTTTAAAATCTCATCCACCCAGGGGCAGATTCCTCTTGTCAAACCTTTCTTCAAGACCAGAAAAACGAGAGGCTTTTCTATGGTGCGTGAGGGATCTCTCCTCCCTAGGAGTAATTGTGCCGGTGCCTCTAGCAACCATCCTGGCAGAGGACCATTCAAGTGCTCTTCTACTTCTTCTTCGATCTCATGGATACAAGATAAACTTAGAAAAGAGTTCTCTTGTTCCCAGTACCAGGGTGGAATTCCTGGGTACGATACTAGACTCAGTATCCATGAGGATATTTCTTACAGACCAGAGACGTTGCAAAATAACTTCCAACTGTCTTGCCCTACAGACCTCCTTAAGGCCCTCTGTGGCCCGGTGTTTGGAGGTAATTGGGATCATGGTGTCCAGCATAGACATAATTAATTTGCTCGATTCCATCTCAGACCTCTTCAGCTGTGCATGCTGAGTCAGTGGAATGGCGACCACTCGGATCTGTCGCAAAAGATTTCTGTGGACATCAGAAAATCGCTCTCTTGGTGGCTCTGTCCAGATCACTTGTCCCAAGGGACATCCTTCTTGAGACCAACCTGGGAGATTGTGACTACGGACGCAAGTCTATTAGGATGGGGAGCTGTTTGGGGTGACAGGAAGGCACAGGGCCTGTGGACTCAAGAGGAATCTCTCCTCCTGATCAACATTTTGGACCTTCGACTCTTCAATGCTCTGAAGGCTTGGCCTCTTCTGGGTTTGTCCTTATTTTCAGATTTCAATCAGACAACATAACCTCGGTGGCTTACATCAACCATCAGGGGGGGGGGGGAAGGAGCTCCCTAGTAATGAGGGAAGTATCTCGGATTCTGGAATGGGCGGAGGCCCTCAACTGCTCGTTGTCAATGATCCACATTCCGGGTGTGGACAACTGGGAAGCGGATTTCTTTAGCAGACAATCCTTTCATCCGGGGGAATGGTCTCTCCATCCCGAGGTGTTTGCGGAGATTTGCAACAGATGGGGGATGCTGGAGATAGATCTCATGGCATCCCGGCTTAATACCAAGCTACCCAGATACGGGTCGCGGTCCAGGGATCCTCAGGTGGAGCTAATAGATGCATTAGCAGTGCCTTGGAGGTTCAGTCTAGTTTACATTTTTCCACCGTTACCACTTCTTCCTTGGGTAGTGGCAGTAGCAAGGAGTAGCAGGAGCAAGCTTCGGCAATAATAATTGCCCCATCGTGGCTGCAAAGGATGTGGTTTGCGGACCTTTTGGGGATGTTGTCAGGGTGCCGGGAATAAGACTGAGACGAGAAGTGCAAAAATAATCACACCTTTATTAATAGCAAAAAATAATAAAAAGTCCACAAGTCAAATAACAAGCCAGGAATCAAAACCAGAGCTGGTAGTCAGCCGAGTCAGGAGCCAAAGCAAATAGTCAGACGAGCCGGAATCAGGAACAAGGAGAACAGCAGAGTCAGGAATAAGCCAGGGATCAGGAGCCAGGAGGGACATCAGACAGCTAGGTAATATACAGGAGCTCTCACAAACAGGTCTGAGACAACACAAAGGCAAAGCATACTGAACAGAGGCCCTTTCAGAATTGTGATGTCATCACTTATTATTTAGACTGCATCCTGTCTCACATGGATGATGCACACCAGTCTGGCCATAAAAGGAAATGCAGGAAGTGAGCAGCATCCCCCACAATGCACCATAGTCAGGAAGAGAGGTGGGTAAAATGGCTGCCAGCAGCACATGGCAAACGCAAGAGGGGAAAAAACCCTGACCGTACCCTCCCCTCAACGACCCCTCCCCCGCGGCAGGACAAAATGCTTATTGGGGAAACGGGCATGGAAGGCACGGAGGAGGGCAGGAGCATGAACATCAGAGGTGGGAACCCATGAACGCTCCTCTGGACCGTAGCCCCTCCATTGAACTAAATACTGTATGTGGCCCCTGGATATACGAGAGTCAATAATGCTGCTGACCTCATACTCCTCATGGTTGTCAACAAAGATAGGCAACACAGTGGTAAATTGATTACAAACCAATGGTTTCAAGAGGGAGACATGAAAAACATTGGAGATGCGCATTGCAGGAGGAAGGTCAAGAGTGTAGGCCACAGGATTGACCTTTCTGAGTATTAAAAAAAGACCAACAAAACGGGGAGCCAGTTTATTGGAAGGCACACGAAGGTTCAATTTGCGGGAGGACAGCCAAACTCTCTCACCAACCTGGTAGGAAGGCGCGGGCAGACACCTATGATCAGCCTGGAACTTTTGGCGCTGCATAGAACGATGAAGGCAATCCTGAATCTGCTCCCACGTGGAACGCAGTTGCCGTAGATGCTCCTCCAAAGCCGGAATACCCTGAGACAGGAATGAATCAGGCAACAAGGATGGTTGAAACCCATAATTCGCCATTAACGGGGATAACTTGGAGGAAGCATTAATAGCACTATTACGAGCAAACTCTGCCCAAGGTAACAGTTCAGACCAATTATTGTGGTGATCTGAGACATAGCAACAGAGGAACTGTTCTAGAGCTTGATTAGACCGTTCCGCAGCCCCATTGGATTGAGGGTGATATGCCGAGGAGAAGGAAAGCTGTATCCCCATTTTGAGCACAAAAGGAATGCCAAAATCTGGAGACATACTGGCTACCCCAGTCCAACACGATCTCCTTGGGTAACCCATGTAAACGGAAGACCTCCCGGGCAAAAATTGAAGCAAGCTCCTGAGCGGTAGGCAACTTCATCAAGGGAATGCAATGTGACATTTTAGAAAAACGGTCAACCACCATAAGGATAACAGTATTGCCATTGGAAACAGGGAGCTCGACAATGAAGTCCATGGAAAGATGTGTCCAAGGACGCTCACCATTAGCAATAAGTTGAAGAAGACCCACAGGAAGATGTCGAGGAGTCTTATTCTGTGCACAAACTGAGCAGGAGGCAACATCAGAATGAAGACCTGGCCACCAGAATTGTTGAGTGACAGACCAAATCATTTGGTTCTTACCTGGGTGACCTGCGGCTTTAGGATAGTGGTAAGTGTGCAAAAGTTTAGTTCGAAGATTCTCAGGAACAAAACACTTACCACTAGGTTTCTCAGGAGGTGCATTGGTTTGTGCAGCCAGGATCTCCTTCCCAAGGGAGAAGTCAAATTAGTATGTATGGTAGCCAAAATATGGTCAGGAGGTATAACTGGAGTAGGTTCAGACTCCTCCTTGGACAGAGGCGAAAATTTTCGAGAGAGGACCACATAATTAAACCAAGACAAAAATAGCGCCCATCTGGCCTGTTGGGGAGACAAATGTTTTGCTTCAGAAAGATAAGTTAAATTCTTGTGGTCAGTAAGAATGAGCACTGGCACGCTAGTACCCTCGAGAAGATGCCTCCATTCCTTCAGTGCCAAAATTATGGGCAGTAATTCCCTGTCGCCAATTTCATAATTGCACTCCGCTGGAGACAATTTCTTAGAGAAGAAACCACACGGATGCAAGGAACCGTCAGGCGTAGGACATTGAGAACCCCTGTAACATCAGAACTATGAGCCTCAAGTGTGGGTGAGTGTATGAGGATGTTGTCCAAGTACACCACGACACACTGTTACAACATATCTCGTAGGACATCATTAATAAATTCCTGGAAAACAGCAGGAGCATTACATAGGCCAAAGGGCATTACAAGATACTCATAATGCCAGCTCCTGGTGTTAAATGCTGTTTTCCATTCGTAGCCCTCCTTGATCCTAACGAGATTGTACGCTGCTCTCAAATCAAGTTTAGTAAAGACCGTAGCTCCATTGAGGTGGTCAAAAAGTTCCGTAAAGAGCGCAATAGGGTAAGCATTCTTAATGATAAGATGATTAAGACCCCTAAAAATCGATGCATGGTCTTAACTCGCCACCCTTTTTCAGCCCCTGCAGGAGAGCAGGATTTGCGGATGATCCCCCACAACAGAGTATCGGCAACATACTCCTCCATAGCATAATTCTCCGCAACAGACAGAGGGTAAACCCGGCCCCAATGAGGAATGGTTCCGGGTTGCAGGTCTATGGCACAATCCTAAGACCGGTGAGGAGGCAACGTACCGGCACGCACCTTGTCAAAAACGTCTAGGTAATCCGGACGTAAAAAGGTACACATGTGAATCTCAGGCCCACCAAACAATGTCCAGACTAGATTATTTTTTAATAGCAGATAAAATTTTAAGTTATGAAACATTAGCTGATATTAAAGAAATTTTTATCTCAGATCATGCCATTATTACTTTAAATATCAAAATTCGGAGTAATCGGATATCAGGTAATCTTATGTCTAATGTGCAGTTTAAAACATGGCTAAAGCTAAGATGGAGGGAGTTTTATAAACATAATTACACCCCAGAAATATGAACCGAAATCTTGTGGGAAATATTTAAAGCTGTAGTAAGGGGAGAAATTAAGGCCTACCTAGTCACACAAAAACGCATAATCTTAGCCAGAGACACACAACTGGCGAATCAGCTACGAAATGCATACAATAACTATATTAATGATTCAACCCAGATAAGGTGGGTAATCCTACCAGAGGAAAAAGAAAGAAAGGGAGGTATTTATATCTCAAAAACTGGCATGAGAAGAGCTAAGGACTAGGTTTTCCTTTTATAGGTATGGGGTAAGGCTGGGCAATTTGTGGCCAATATAATAAAAATTAATCAAAAGAAATCTTCGATTGAATCTCTTAAAACTTCAAAGGGTAGAATTACCAATATTAAAGGAATTGAAGAACACATTCTGCAATTATTTCAGAAATTATATTCAGACCAGGAAAAAAAATTACAAGCACAACAGAATTTTTAGAGAGAATTGAAGATTCCCAAGATAGGGAAAGTTAATTTAGAAGAGCTAAATAAACCTGTCTCACAACAAGAAGTCATCAATGCTATCGAGATCAGCTGTCAATAAAGCTGCTGGACCCGATCAGATTCCGGCAGAGTTATATAAATGTCTTGCAGATGAAATTGTACCGACTTTGGTAAAGCTATTTAATAACTATTATGTAGATGGTATGTCGTGCTCTAAGTATTTTACGTCATCTTTAATAGCCTTATTTCCCAAAAAAGGGAAAGATAATGAAGAGATAAGTTTGTATAGACCTATTTCACTCTTAAATGGCGACTACAAAATTCTGACAAGTATTATAGCAATAATTTATAAACAGAGAGAAAGAACAGAAGCATTTATGTGGCACACTTGGGGGGTATTGTCATCTCATACATATGTAGGTGGTGAGTTCATTGTGTAGAATTGTGCAGTGGCGTCACTAGGGTTGGTGTCACCCGGTGCGGTAAGTTATGGTGTCACCCCCCCAGAAAGCAGACACACACAAAAACACAGGCAAACACACATACAAACACTCAGACACACTTAAAACATACTCAGATGCACACACAAACACTCGGAAACACACTCAGACACACACACAAAATCACACACACAAAAACACTGAGAGACACACACACACACACACACACACACAAAAAAACTCAGACACACACATACAAAATATGTAAACTGTACTGCATTAATTATAAAGCTCATGCCAAGAGCTGCTCCCTGGCTCAGCAGAGCATCAAATGAAAGATAAACAGAGCACTCTAAAAATAAATCACTGAAGAAAAGTTTTAGGTGCAAACTATGAAAATTCTGCTCTCTGACTCTGTTCCAAGTCTGTCAGTGCACAGCCCCGGGCCGCGTGCCTACCGCTTCTTATGGCCAATCACCTCTGCACTCTGCCCACCCCCAGACCCCCGCCCGCCCTCCTACCTGTTCAGTGTGCACTTAGTGTACAGTAACCGTAATGGTCTGGTGAGCATCATACGTGGCTCCTTCACTTTAAAGACCGTGTCAAACAGTCATGCGGTCAGGTGCCAGGCATCCCCTCATGATTTGCCAGTTCCCATTTAGAGAGACAGCACAGCAGTGAGTGACTCCACTGCTCCACATGTCACTGAGCAGTGAGCACAGATAGGCAGGCAGGTTTAGGCTAGCAGCGCAACTTTGCAAGCCCCACGGCATGCCCACAACATTCATAGCGAAATTGGGCAGGGGAGAAGCAAAGTACAAACAAGCAAAAGCAGCCGGGAAAACTATTTGTTGAAATTGCAGCACTGGCTCAAGGGGCAAAAAAATTGTGTGTCTACATCTTCCCCAGTCCCACCAATGTTCACAAATGCCAGCCCCTCTAATAAAAAAAAATCTATGCATCTCAACATTGTATTTCTTTGAATTTCAATATGTGTATCAAAATTAGTTAAATGTATCTTCAGAGGGTATCAAACTGTAATTCACTATAAGTTTAGTGGTAAGTGAAACCGCAGCGTGCCCAGAGGTAACTGAGGGAGACAACACTATTATTGTATATGTGTATATATATATATATATATATATATATATATATATATATATATATATATATATATATATATATATATATATATAAGTTGCCTGTATCTTATAGTAAACAGATATAAGTCTCCACACTCCCCTAGCCAGGCATACTTCATGATTTGGATGTGGTTCGGGCTTTGAAGTTCTATCTTCAAGCTACGAAGGAATTTAGACAGACTTTTTCTTTGTTGTCTATTCTGGGAAGCGTAGAGGACAGAAGGCCTCTTTCACTTCCTTATCTTTTTGGTTGAGGAGTCTTATTCGCTTAGCATATGAGACAGCGGGACATAAGCCTCCTCAGAGGATTAAGGCTCATTCAATTAGAGCTGTGGTCTCCTCTTGGACCTTTAAGAATGAGGCCTCTATGGAGCAGATTTGTAGGGCAGCTACCTGGTCCTCCTTACATACCTTTTCAAAAATTCTTCTGGCACCCTTTATACCCTGATATTTCTCCTACTGTTCCTTGTTCCCTCTGCAGAATGACTGGGATATGAGGGAAGTGGGGAAGGTATTTAAGCCTGTGGCTGGGGTGTCTTTGCCTCCTCCTGGTGGCCAGGTTCTGTATTTCCCACAAGTAAGGAATGGAGCTGCGGACTCTCCTCATACAGAAGGAAAGGAAATTATCTGGTAAGCATAATTTATGTTTTCAACAATTAAATGATATGTTTGTCGCTTATTATCTTAATGTTCATAATGATGTGATATCTATATTCACATCAAATCTTGAGTATAAGGAATTCCCCAAATATAATTGAAGCCTGATTATGTATCTCAAAAACCGTTAAGCCATAGCAGAACATAATTTATGCTTATGTCCTATAATGAGCAAACTTTCAGCATATGAAAGGGGTTCATAAAGAGTCATTATAGTGAAATAATGGCCTGCCCTCGTTTTATTGAGCATACAAAAAATCTTTATCAAGTGTACCTCTATCTCTAGGATACAAAGCGAATAAATAAAATTTTGTAATATAAGTAATTTGGAAATTGTTTTTTAAAATTGTAGTTTCTGTCCGTAGCGTGACCGTTTTTTATTTTCACTTCCATGTGAATAGTTTCTCAACAGCAGTGTTTTTTTTCTGCAAGAGAACTTTAAGTAAAAACTTAGCACAAATTTAACCTAAATTTTTTTGAGTAAAAAAAATCTCTAAGAAACAATGAATAAAAATAAATGTTTTAGGTTTCCACAAGGGTATTGTTTGTTTATACAATGTATAGATTTATGTGTATTTTGTGTATTATTTTGTTTGTTTTTTCAGGTGAGCAACATTATGTTTTCTTTTATAAAAGCTAGAGGTATTTTCATCTGTTATTTGTAAAAAAACAAAATGGCTTATTTTTCTTGTTTTAATGACAGGAGAGTTTCAATGTGCTAGACACTGGGATTTATCGAGTTATCAGCCGTAGAGGAAGCCAGTCGGATGAAGATTCGGGTTCTCTGCACAGCCAAACGCTGTCTGAGGATGAAAGACTGCGAGAATTTTCATCACAGCACGATGAAGAACAGACAGAAATGGGTAAGATCTTCCTTTGGAATTTCAGAAGCCTCAGATTTCTTTTTAATGTTATGTACCTTGAACTCTGTGCCGCTTTTTTTTTTTATTTATTTGGCTGAGAAATTGAAAAGAAACCAAGAAAATTAATCTTTTATTTTGTAGGTGATCTTACATCCCTGAATACTATATATAAGCAATTAAGGCGCTAATTGTTTTTGTTAGTTCTTCTATCCTTGCTAACACCATAATGGCCTTCCAGTGGTTAAAGTGTTAGTAAACTCTTCCCTATTTAAAAACAGATCCGGAATGTTACTGAAATTTTAGATGGAGTTTAATTTGTCGGTCATAATAAAGATGAGCTGTAACTTACTTTTTAATGTAGATATAAAATTAAAATACCAAGTGCTACGCCGCCCACTTCAATAGTCAATTTTTCTGTGAGCTTAAGGTTTAAATTGTTGTCCAATCCACACTCTCCCCATATGGCACTTTTGTCTTAGCTAGAGCACTGATTGACCAACAGTTAAAACTATTAGCTCACAGAAAAAAATTACTTTTGAAGTGGGCGGCAGAGCGCAGGGTATTTCAATTTTATATCTACAGTAAAAATAGGAAAAATTGATTGCGCTATGTTCTGACCAAATGTAATTATTTCCTTGTAATTACAAAGGGATGTGAAAATGCACACCTTGTTATATGGTAATTTTATATGTTCACATAAAAGTATTTTCAATATATACTTAATAAAATGTGTACCAACATGTGTAATAAACTTTTCTACTAGCACACTTGTAGATACACATATATACATATACCATCAAAAAAATTATTAAGGGGGCGGAGCCAACTACCGAAGCAGCAGGATGCGTCTTTCTAAAGCTCCTGCTGTTTGATCAAATTTCTTATCATATTGAGCAAACTAAGGAATCTATTGTTAAGCTTTATTGTTTATTAAGCTCTTAATTATAAGTCTAACGTTAAGTGACATTGAAAGTTAAGCGGTAGTCAGCGCAACAACACAAAGGCTGCCTGGCTTGACAGGATAGTTGTTCGAGATAAACCGCCATCTTGGAGATCAAATACGCACTGAGGCTAACATCGGAGCTTGGCACATTGCTTTAGTCTTCTACTACACTATGGAGCAGCAAGCTATATATATGCTGCGCAACTTGCTGTCTACTTTTAATACCCATCGGTACGAACTAGCTGAGGTGCTTGGAACGGCTATGAGCCAGAACTGGGATACACTGACAATCAATGAGACCGAGGAACATACCAGCTGCTGTAACAAGCGCGCACCACATTCAAGAGGCGATATACCTCAATACCCAGAGGATGTACGCAGTATGGATAGACAGAGTCTTGAGCCTCATACAGCAGAACCAACGAAACGACGCAAGCCACCAAGCTCTCTACAGCCTGCTACCGTTAAAGGGGATAGAAGGCTTCCTCAGCAGTGGGCATATGAATCCCTAGCAGCCCTGATGATGACTCCCGAGGGTAATACTCTAGTGATCTCTATAGCAAGACCTTGGTCGGATCCTGACAGACCATTGCAACAGGAACTTGATTCGTTGACTGACAGACCTCACAGTAAGCTAGAATTACTCACCGCTACTTCGGCTGTGCTTTGTGAGACTTTTTCGGCTGTGGTGTTTGGAATGGCTGTGGGCAGTTTTCCCCTCGCAGACAAGCAGCTATTGCAACTCTGCCGACGGCAGCTTAGAAATATGAACATCTGCTCTTTCAAGATGATGGGCATCGGATAGAACAGAGGGACATATTACAGAGACTGTGAGACTTTAGCTCTTAACATGTTGGAGTCTTTGTTTTTCATATACAGTTAGGGTTTTATTTATTTTTTCTGATAAGACTTCTTGCTACCTCTTTAGTTCAAGGTTCAGGTTTTTAATATTGGTGCCTACAGTAGTGTTTCCCTAAGCTTTCTGTGACGTTGCTAGTTTCCACTTGGAGCACCATGTGGTCCCTCTCTAAGTGTTTAATTTGGAGCAGAATTCTGGAAATATCTCTGCCACATAAGTACTCTAGATGTTGTATATCTGTCATGTATAATAGCCACGTGGTATATTAAATTTCAAAGCAGTGAGACACTAACAGACCATATATAGCACCTTTCTGAACGAGGAGAAATATATCTGCCAGCTATAATCATTAGACCCAAGCTTCATTGCCAATTGTGCAAAGTACATCCTTATTACTCAGTTTATACATTATAAACATACACATTTAAAAGGCAATTACAACCCAAGCCTCCCTGTTAGAGGCCGAGACAGGCAACGTGTCTGTACCAATTTAAATTCTTGATTTTAGCTTTGTGATTGCCTTAACATCCCTCTTGCTTTATCTTATGGCATTTTAAGGGAGGTCTAATAATTGAATAGAATTAATATGTGTTTTCTGAGCTATCTATAGTGTTATCATACCTAAACTACTTTCATATGCTAACATTGTTATTTGCTATCGCTATACGTATGTTACATAAGTTATTATAACCTTCATTTGCCACAGGGTTCACTACATGTCTGTTGTATATGTCTAGTGCTGATCTATACTATACTATATTCAGCATGCCATGTATTTTCTTTATGGTTAATATCTGCTGTACAATGTTTCATAATCAGAAGCTCTTAGGTTTATGTAGAGGAGCTCCACCTGCTGCGGCCTTAACCTTTTCTATCATAGCCTTCGGGTAAATTGTTCAGGCCAATTAAATACTGCATAGGCTACTATAATTATCAATTTTTATGATAACATCTATATACTACTCCAATATGTAGGTATAGCTTGTATGTAGTAACTAGTTTTATATAGTGCCCTCTGGGTTACAAGTACGGATTATATATAGCAACATGTCTAATGCAGTGTCTCTAGTGTATTGGTACAGTTTATATATAGTAACAAGCCTATCATAGTGTAGGTGTAACCTAGCTCACTGAATTATTTGCCCCAACATTTCCTCTACCTACAACAGCATGATATATAACCTCACTTTTGGATATTGTAGACGCTGCTGGGCCGTGTTCACTGGGAAGGCACGGCTCAGCATAATAGTTGATTTAATGAGCTTGGTCTGAGACATGTATATAATACCTAATAGCATACATGGTGATAGAGAAATTGGTCTGTTCGTTTCTAGACAAAAAATACACTACTTAGATGTTACTAAATAATATTGTTATAATTCTGTTTAATAGAGTACTTACAAGCCCTAAATTCTTAGTATATTTACCAATTTCACATGCTACCTGGCTCCGCCCTCCTTCTCCCCCCTTTCCCCCTCCTATTTTATATTGAGCGGCTCTCGCCCGCTGCATCCCCCCTCCCCATAAAACTATAGAGCTATCCCCTCCCTAGCCCTATTCTTACATGAGTAAATACTTTAATCTTTCTTTTATTTAGCTGGGAGAGGTTCATTTTTGCTTTTGTTACTGTTAAGATACTCTATGATAAAACTGAAGTCCCTTTATATGATAACCCACATTTTATAGTTACACCTGAAATATTTGAATATATTACTTTGCTAATGGTACTAAGTATATATCTATTTGTAAATGTTTTGGGTATACCTTTTATATATTGTATTTGACTACGACTTCAATAAAAAATTGTTTAAAAAAAAAAAAAAAAAATTATTAAAAGGTACTGTGGTTTTTTTCCACAGTACCTTTTAATAATTGTCCAATATAATGGTACTGGCTAGCAATGTCCCATATAATTGTTCTTAATATGGTCTGAGTTACCGGTGGTCCCAAGAAATTTTAAATGTGAAAGATGATGGTTGAAACTATGCTTTGGTGAGTAATATGCAGTCAAACTGCCAGGAAAATGCTGCCTTGTTTAATTTTATATCTATATTAAAAAGTAAGTTATAGCGCAACTTGGTTATAACTGATGAATGAAACTCAATCTAAAATATCACTAACATTTTGGATCTGATTTTAAAAAGGGGAGAGTTTACCATCACTTTAATATAAAAAAATCTCACTGCCACACTAAGCCTTAGTGGATTCTGTGCATTTGCCCCGTAGAATGAAGCATGATAAAGGGTTATAAGTTTTTATTTTTGGGAATTATTTTTGATGTGTTGCCGAAAATGTAGGTAACTTTTTGCCGAGTCATAAGAAAGTCGCGTATCAGATAGGACATTCCTGAGCATTAATACGAAGACGTATTCTCATTTCATCACTTTTTATTTCTTGTTGCATTTTCTGTCCTTTTATTTAGTGTCATGTGTACTTGATTCCATTTATTCCATTTATCAGACAGCATATCTCATGCGTCAGTGACTGTTGACACCGATCGGAGTGACACTTCGCTTCCATTTAACATCACATTGCCATTTCGTTCCACATCTCCCCTTGTTTCCCTTCAAGCAGTCAAGGAAAGGTAACCGCTCGCAAGCTATTTGATTGTCTGTTGATAGAAATGAATAGAAACAGTTTCACTGGTGACCAACTATAAAAGGTCTTGAAGTCCCTTCCAATGTAAATTACACATAAGCAGAGTCTAGCAGTAATCAGGGGTGTGGAAATTAAAGGGACAGTAAAGTCAAACTGAAACTTTCATGATTCATATAGAGCATGCAATTTTATACAACTTTCCAATCTCTATTATCTAATTTGCTTTGCACTCTTGATATCATTAGTTGAAAAGCATACCTAGGTGGGCACATGAACAGCAATGCATTACTGGGATCTAGCTGTTGATTGGTGGCTGCACATATACACCTTTTTGTCATTGGCTCACATGATGTGTTCACCTGGCTCCTAGTAGTACATTACTGCTTTTTAACTAAGTAAACTTAAAGGGATAGTCTAAACTTAGTCTAAATAGTCTAAACTTAAAGGGATAGTCTAGTCAAAAATAAATAAACTTTCATGATTCAATAGAGCATGTAACTTTCTAATTTACTCCTATTATCAATTTTTCTTAATGTATCCACCAATCAGCAAGCGCTACCCAGGGTGCTGAACTTAAAATGGGCTGTCTTCTAAGCTTACATTCCTGGTCATTTAAATAAAGATACCGAGAGAAGGAAGAAATTTTGATAATAGGAGTAAATTAGAAAGTTGCTTAAAGTTGCATGCTCTATCTTAATTTTGACTAGACTATCCCTTTAAATAATTAAGCAAAATTGAAATTAGAAGTATATTGTAAAGTTGTTTTATGTCCCTTTAAAAATAAAAGTGCCAATGGATAATAATGCTAGTGTTCCCTTTGAAGAATCTACTTAAATGTTGCTAAAAAATAATTTCCAGTAATCAAACCAATGGCTCTGCAACCCCTCTCTGTCGGCCACATGTTTGCATGAGACATCAGACCAGACTCCTGGCCCTGAGCCACTCTTCCATATGCCAGTATGAGACTTCAAACTAGACCCCTGAGCTTGCAGCCCCTGTGTATCGCATGCAGGGCCGCCATCAGGGGGTGACGGGGGTGACTCCTGTCAGGGGCCCAATGGGCCAAGGGGGCCCCCATGAGGCAAGAACTAAAAAAAAAATTATAATAATATTTTTTTGGCAGCCACCAGTGGGTACTACAGCAGAGTGCTAATTGAGCATGGGAAATGTTATTACAAGGAGTAAAGTATTAGCATTTGAGAGGATTTATGAGTGTGCACTAAACCACTATGCACAGTGTGAGACAGACTTGGCACTTTGTTTGTACAGTGTGTGCCTGAGTCAGACAGCCGATCACTTTCGAGGTAGGACTTACTTAGCAAATGTTTTTTATTTCTTTGTGCAATTTCGGATTGTAACTGCAGTGTGGTAGTAGTTGTATGGTGGGGCCAGGGGTCCATAAAACACATTTTTTTTTTAGCAGCAGTGTATTTATGATTATTTGACAATGCTGTAGAAATTCTATATTTAAAGCCATGGAGAAATGTTTCCTCCTCAATACACAAATTGTAGGTGCCCTTTTGGCAGATATGTGTGTGTGTGTGTGTATATATATATATATATATATATATATATATATATATATATATATATATATATATATATATATATATTTATTTATTACATTCCAGTTTACTGCCCCTTTATGCAAGGACTTTCCAGATGCAAGGGTGTATTTTATCTAAGACATGTTATTGCTCAGTGTTTGAAATGAGACAGGTTAACATAAAACTGTTCAGTTTCACTACAGCTGACTTCATTTTGAAATACATACCAACAAGCCTAAATCCTGCATTTAACCAGATCTAATGGTATGAGTACCACAGCTTATGGTTCCACCAAGACCATATAGAGTACAGCATTTTCAAAATCCATAAGTACAGCTGACAGATGGGAACATTTGTAAACTATATTTAAAGTGGTGATCTTGGTTGGGGAAAATGGGGAAAAATCAAACAAACCTATGTCAACCTTTTTAAAAGTACTTTTCTTCATCTAGCCATCTACCCAGATCATTAATGTACAATTTTGAATTCACAGAATTATTTTTGTTTGCACATTTACAAATATGATTCTTTAAAAAGTGATCTCTTAATTTCTGCAATTTTTTTATCATGCGTATCACACACTGTTGATTTAGGGATGCAAGGTGCATAAATGTTTCCTCCTGTGGCTGTCTGTGTTTATGTCTTTGGTTTGGTTTGTGTCTCTATGAGTGTGTATGTATTTTTTTTCTGTGCATTTTCTGTGGATGTCTCTGAGGGTGTGTGCATATGTCTTTGTGTATTTTCTCTGGATGCCTCTGTGAGGATGGGTGTGTATGTCTGTGTTTTCTGTGGATGTCTCTGTGAGGGTGTGTGTGTGTGTATGTATGTATGTCTGTGTTTTCTGTGGATGTCTCTGTGAGGGTGTGTGTTTTCTGTGGATGTCTCAGTGAGGGTGTGTGTATGTATGTCTTTCTGTGTTTTATGTGGTTGTCTCTCTGTGTGTGTATGTCTTTGTGTGTTTTCTGTGGGTGTCTCTCTCTGTGTGTGTGTGTATGTCTTTGTGTGTTTTCTGAGGCTGTCTCTGTCGGTGTTTCCTTGGGTGTATGTGCAAGTTTGAGTTTGTGTGTGTGTGTCCATTGTCTGTTCCTTTTTAGGACATTTTGACCTTACTACTTATTATTCACATCTTTCTACAGACTTTGAGACTAATGAGACCTTTCCGGAAGTCACTAATCTACCATTTAACCTTTAAATTATTGTTTAGGCAGTTCAGGGCCCTTCCTTTCAGCCACTGCATGCTGTTGTCATCATTTAGTTGGCATCTTCCTTTACAAAAAGATAATCAGAACTCCATATTTTGTTTTCTAAATCTCCTTTTTTTACAAAACTGTAGTTTACCTCATTACTTGTCAGGTCAATGTAAACAAGTGCTGAGTGTCTGTTTGGGTGTCTGTGTCTGAGTGTGTTTCTTTGCATGTCTGTTAGAGTGTCTATATGTGAATCCTTATGTGTGAGTGTGTGTTTCAGTGTATGAGTGTGTCTGTGTGTTTGTATGTTACTACCTTTACAACATTTCCAAGTTTAAATAGACACTAAAGAATAAAGTGCATATACGTTTTAGTCACTTGGTCAAAAATTGCACATGTCAAAGGAGGGGGGGGGGCTGATCAATGGTTAAGTCAGGGGCCCCAAACTTTCTAGTGGCAGCTCTGATCGCATGTCCAAATCAGACCTCAGATTTTACCCCTGGATCTGTGATACTTTTTTATTGGACTAACTATACATTTATAAGATGACAAGCTTTTGGAAGAATGATATATATATATATATATATATATATATCAATTTATTTATATTCACATTTATATTCACTCACCGGTCACTTTATTAGGTTGCTTGCTAGCTGAAGTTTAAACTGAGCATCAGAATGGGGAAGACAGGGGATTTAATTGACTTTGAACATGGCATGGTTGTTGGTGCCAGACGGTTGCTCTGAGTATTTAAAAAACTGCTGATCTACTGGGATTTTCACGCACAACAGTCTCTAGGGTTTACAGAGAATGGTCCGAAAAAGAGAAAATATCCAGTGAGCGGCAGTTGTGTGGACGAAAATGCCTTGTTGATGTCAGAGGAGAATGGGCAGACTGTTTTGAGATGATAGAAAGGCAACAGTAACTCAAATAACCACTCGTTACAACCAAGGTATACAGAATACCATCTCTGAATGCACAACACTTCAAACCTTAAAGCAGATGGGCTACAGCAGCAAAAGAACACACCGGGTGCCACTCCTGTCAGCTAAGAACAGGAAACGGAGGCTACAATTCGCACAGGCTCGCCAAAATTGGACAATAGAAGAATGGAAAAATGTTGCCTGGTCTGATGAGTCTCTATTTCAGTTGCGACATTCAGATGGTAGGGTCAGAATTTGGTGTAAACAACATGAAAGCATGGATCCATCCTGCCTTGTATCAACGGTTCAGGCTGGTGGTGGTGTAATGGTGTGGGGGATATTTTCTTGGCACACTTTGGGCCCCTTTAGTACCAATTGAGCATCGTTTAAATGCCACGGCCTACCTGAGTATTGTTGCTGACCATGTCCATCCATTTATGACTACAGTGTACCCATCTTCTGATGGCTACTTCCAGCAGTATAATGCACCATATCACAAAGCTCAAAATCATCTCAAACTGGTTTCTTGAACATGACAATGAGTTCGCTGTACTCCAATGGCTTCCACAGTCACCAGATCTCAATCCAATAGAGCACCTTTGGGATGTGGTGGAATGGGAGATTCGCATCATGGTTGTGCGGCCGACAAATCTGCAGCAACTGTGTGATGCTATCATGTCAGTATGGACCAAAATGTCTGAGGAATGTTTCCAATACCTTGTTGAATCTATGCCATGGAGAATTAAGGGTCCAACCCGGTACTAGCAAAGTGTACCTAATAAAGTGGCCAGTGAGTGTGTGTGTGTATGTATATGTGTGTGTATGAGTATATATATAATGTCTGTGTGTGTGTGTGTATATATGTATATATATGTATATATATATATATATATATATATATATATATATATATATATATATATATATATATATATATATATATATATATATATCTCTATATATATATATATATATATCTATATATATATATATATATATATATCCATCAGATATATATATTTAAATATATCTCTTTAAGAATAAACAGAACATATTCTGCTATGTGCAGAACATTGGATTATGAAATATGCAGGATTATCATTTTATATTGGTGCTTTTAAATAACTTTAAAGCTGTTTGTGCAACTTGTGGGTGTTAGGTTTTTTTTCAAATTTTTGGGTTCTATTGAACTGTATGGGGGATGCGATTTTGTGTTTGATATTTCTCAAAGTCTTTTTGCTACCGTGACTTTGCGAATGAAGAGAGCAAACGTTTTTTACTTTCAACTCGTAATACAGGCGCGAATCTCTGAGTGCAAAAAACTTCTAGCGATTTTAACGCACAAACATGAGCACAAACTACCGCTCCACTCGTAATCTTGCAAAAAATCCTCACAAAATATCACTTTTTGTTTTCTCATGTTTACCTTCAAATATACAATAAAGATCATATTAACTCGTACACAATATGAAATATACAACGTTAGGTGGTGCTTTATTTTTTTGGTGAACTCATCCAAACTGTTCTAAAGCCAAAGATCATATTCAGAGGATAGCAAAAAAAATAAAAAAAATAAATCGGCGCTAATCCACTATCGGATCTCTTCAGAAATATATAATTAAATTAACCAAATTCTAAAAAATTAAAATTAAGATAAATATCTAGATAAATAACAATAATATCAGGCACAAAAATACACAAAATACATGCAATAAAAACACAGCTATTACCTCAACGTCCAGTAAATAATTGGTGTAGTCCAAAGTGAAAACAAAAACCACCTGGCATACAGGGTTTGTGTATATAATGTCCAATACAAGCCTCAGGGAGCTGTGCAAGTCGGTGCAGCTCTCATTCATTGATATTTCCACTTATCACAGGGGTTAAAGAGCTATAACAAGACAATAAGAAAAGCTCAAAATGACTTAGAACAATTATTTATTAAAAAGAACAATAATACATAGGCACTTACACTGAGGTAAGAGCAGTCAATTGTCCCCAACAGATGATGTCAAAGTTTATTAATGGGAAGAAGAGAAATAGAAGTTGTTATTAATGGGAAGCAGTTAGAGAATTAGAAGCTGTTATTAATGGGAAGAAGAGAATTAGAAGTTGTTAATAATGGGAAGAAGAGAATTAGAAGTCGTTAATAATGGGAAGAAGAGAATTAGAAGTCGTTATTAATGGGAAGAAGAGAATTAGAAGCCGTTAATAATGGGAAGAAGAGAATTAGAAGTCGTTAATAATGGGAAGAAGAGAATTAGAAGTCATTAATAATGGGAAGAAGAGAATTAGAAGCCGTTAATAATGGGAAGAAGAGAATTAGAAGCCGTTAATAATGGGAAGAAGAGAATTAGAAGTCGTTAATAATGGGAAGAAGAGAATTAGAAGTCATTAATAATGGGAAGAAGAGAATTAGAAGTCGTTAATAATGGGAAGAAGAGAATTAGAAGTAATTAATAATGGGAAGAAGAGAATTAGAAGCCGTTAATAATGGGAAGAAGAGAATTAGAAGTCGTTAATAATGGGAAGAAGAGAATTAGAAGTCGTTAATAATGGGAAGAAGAGAATTAGAAGCCGTTAATAATGGGAAGAAGAGAATTAGAAGTCGTTATTAATGGAAAGAAGAGAATTAGAAGTCGTTATTAATGGGAAGAAGAGAATTAGAAGCTGTTAATAATGGGAAGAAGAGAATTAGAAGTCGTTAATAATGGGAAGAAGAGAATTAGAAGTCGTTAATAATGGGAAGAAGAGAATTAGAAGTCGTTAATAATGGGAAGAAGAGAATTAGAAGCCGTTAATAATGGGAAGAAGAGAATTAGAAGTCGTTAATAATGGGAAGAAGAGAATTAGAAGCCGTTAATAATGGGAAGAAGAGAATTAGAAGTCGTTATTAATGGAAAGAAGAGAATTAGAAGTCGTTATTAATGGGAAGCAGTTAGAGAATTAGAAGTCGTTATTAATGGGAAGCAGTTAGAGAATTAGAAGTTGTTATTAATGGGAAGCAGTTAGAGAATTAGAAGTCGTTATTAATGGGAAGCAGTTGTTATTTCCGCTCAGTACATTTAGATCAGTGGGTAATTTTTCTATAGGAGCTAATATTACATTTTGTTTTTTACTGATCACAGAAAGCTTAGCTAATGTTTGTTTTGTCTCCAGTGTTTCAAGCTTTGTGAGGAAAACGACAGAGAAAATTGGAACTCTTCACATGACCCAGGAGATCAGAGTTAAGCCAGAAATGAAGGAAGAAGAACGTCCTGCTGAAATATCTGTAAACGGCTCACTGCAACGAGAAGAGGAAAATCATGAGTGAGTGAAAACCACATTCTTGTAATTAAATACAAATATTTTTATATACAATAGCTCATTTTATCTTTTCTGAGTGTTTATACTGTATATAAAGTTGGATAACAATTGTTAGTATTTTATTTATTCATTTTTTTATTATATGAACCCCAAACATTTGCATAGGGGTTGAACAGATAAGTTATATGCTTTTCAGATTAGGATACCAAGAGAACAAAGTGCATTTGATAACAGATATATAGCTCTATCTGAACCATGCCGGTTTGAAGAGATTCAGATAGAGAATGCAAGTTTAAACAACTTTCCAATTAACTTCTATTATCTTGTTGCTTCATTCTCTCTGTATCCTTTGAAGAAACAGCAATGCACATGGGTGAGCTAATAACATGAGACATATAGGTGCAGCCACCAATGACTGCTCCTGAGCCTACCTAGGTATGCTTTTCAACAAAGGATACCAAGAGAACCAAACAAATTAGATAATAGAAGTAAATTGGAAAGTTGTTTGGTTTCATACCCCTGTAATCACATTTATTTGTACCCTAACATTTACTGGTGACAAGATATCTGTATACAACTCTTCTCAGACAACCATGCATGCGTTATCTTCTATCTAATGGTGCGTTTTTAAAACTTTGCTTTTTCATTACTAGAGAGGAACTTTGCCAATCGTCTGTGCAAGAAGTTAAACTTGGAGACCTAAAAGTCGCTACAACAGAAGCTATGTAAGTGGCATATTGTGTTGTTTAGTTTCGCTAATAGCATTACATGTACAGTGCCTATAAATTATTTAACCCCTTTGTTGCTGAGTTACATCACACCCCTGTGCTAAAGCTGCTTTTAGTCTATTGCACTCATTTAATTTAAACATCTATTTCATTCACCCATATATGAGAAAAAACTACTAACACTTCAAACACTTATCTTGTAGTCTATATTTAACATTGGTTCATCTTCCCAAAACACTAAATATTAGAGTTCTATACCAATTATATTTCAGTAAAGATGAATTTACACCATCTGGTGATTTATGCAGAAAATAAGTAGTAATAACATATCTAGCTTTAAAATATATTAACTACACGTAATTTTCAGTAAAAATAGGGGTCCTTCTTTCCAAAACCAGGGTCTCGTGTCCATTTGTGCTTTGTGAAGGGTAAGGGGCTCTAAAGGGGTGACCCGACCTCTTATAAGACCTACCTTGTGCTAGTTTTTGCAAGTGATTGCCATTACCATGGTAATGGTCATGGTGACCCCTTGCAACAATGAGGGTAATCCCTGCTGTTAATTGAGGGATCTAACCCACCTCATTAAAACCAAAGTGGAGATAGAGAATTTGTAATAGCCCTAACATTAAAAATTCCCTGATAGTTAGTGGAGCAGGGGATCGCCTTCTCTCATGGTGATCTTCTGCATTTTATAGGGACATATGATCAAGTGGGGATTCACAACTCTCAAATGAGGGGTCACTAGTCCCTTTATCTCTAAAGGGTGTGGGGAAGATATAGACTTCATAAAAGTCTCCGCTCCCTCTGAGAACACTGATTTTTACATATGATTTCTGTATTTTGCCATTTTACAGCAATTCCCAGCAGCTTGGCATTTGAAAGGGAGACTCACATCTTTCAAATGAGGTAGTCTCTTGCTCCTCTTTATGGTGGGTGAGATAGAGATCTGGGCTGCAGATTTGGGCCCCACCATCCATACGAAGAATAAATGTGCCTCTGGACACTTCTTCATTGCATGTGAAGTCATCACTCACTATATGATGATGTCACATGATGATGTAATTGCAGACAGCTGGCAGTGCCTGTAAAAGACCAGCAATCTCTGGTTTTCTTTCATGTAATTGGCAAGAGTCCATGAGCTAGTGACATATGGGATATACAATTCTACCAGGAGGGGCAAAGTTTCCCATACCTCAAAATGCTTATAAATACACCCCTCACCACACCCACATTTTCAGTTTTACAAACTTTGCCTCCTATGGAAGTGGTGAAGTAAGTTTGTGCTTGATTTCTATGATTTCTTCTATGGTAAGCCCTTCTAAGCATTTTGAAGCCCAATTCCTCTAAGAGTACAGTGTTTGTCAGAGGGATGTGAAGGCAATCTAGACTTAGATTTTATGGTTTTCCTTGTGGGAAATCTTTTCAAAGGTTCTCTGTTATCGGTCATAGGGATTCATCTTCTACCTCCCTTTTTAAGATAGACGATATACTTTCATATACCATTACCTCTGCTGATACTTTTTCAGTACTGGTTTGGCTATCTGCTATATGTCGATGGGTGTCTTTCGGTAAGTATGTTTTTCTTATTTAAGACACTCTCAGCTATGGTTTGGCGCTTTATGTATTAATATAAAGTTTTAAATATATGTATTTTACTTATATTTGCCATGAGTCAGGTCTATGTATATTTTCTTTTGCAGACTGTCAGTTTCAGTTTGGGAAGCATGTTTAGGAAATTATTTGTCTTACCTGGATTATAGTCCTTTTTTCAAATTGACTGTTTTTTCTTTTAATTTTGCAGGCAAAATTCTGTTATTTATTGCGTCATTCGTTGCACTAGAATTTTTTTGGCACGAAGGTACGTCTTTGATGACGCAAGTTCATAATTTCCGGCGTCTTAGTTGACGCCAGGTTTCCTTGCACAAGGTTGCGTCTGTTATGATGCGAGTTGCGTCATTTCAGGATGTTGTTGGCGCCAAAAAAAATTCAACTTCCTTTTGCGTCGTGCGTCATACTTGACACCAAAAAATGTAGTTTATTTTTCACCCGACTTCCTATATGCCTCTTGCCTTCTATATGCTCAGAGGGCTATGCTGTTTGCATTTTTTCCCATTTCTGGAACTGTCATATAAGGAAATTGTAAATTTTGCTTTAATGTTTTTTCTTTTACATTTTGCAATCTGATCCTGTCTCAGAAGCAACTGTTGGAAACCTGCTGCCTGATCACAGTTCTAACAATGCTAAGTGTATCTGTTGTAAGTTAGCTGAGATTATATCTCCAGCTGTTATATGTAACAGTTGTCATGATAAGCTTTTGCATGCAGATAATTTTTCCATCAGTACTAGTACAGTTTCTGTTGTTCCTTCAACATCTAATGTACATGATATCCCTGTTGATATGAAAAATTATATTGCTTATGCGGCATACAGATAATTTTTCCATCAGTACTAGTACAGTTTCTGTTGTTCCTTCAGAATCTAATGTACATGATATCCCTGTTGATATGAAACATGATATTGCTGATGCGATACAGAAGGCTTTGTCTGCTATTTCGCCTTCAAATAAATGTAAAAGGTCTTTTAAAACTTCTCATAAATTTGATGAAATTTCTAATGACCGACAACATACTGAAATATCCTCCTCTGATGAGGATCTCTCTGATTCAGAAGATCCTACCTCAGACATTGACACTGACAAATCTACTTATCTTTTCAAGATTGAGTATATTCGTTCCTTGTTGAAAGAAGTGTTGGTTACTTTGGATATTGAGGAGTCTAGTCCTCTTGATATCAAAACTAGTAAACGTTTAAATTCTGTTTATAAACCTCCTGTTGTTACTCCTGAGGTTTTTCCAGTTCCTTATGCTATTTCTGATGTGATTGCTAAGGAATGAATTAAGCCTGGTACTTCTTTCATT
Organism: Bombina bombina; assembly: GCF_027579735.1. Classification (NCBI taxonomy): domain Eukaryota; kingdom Metazoa; phylum Chordata; class Amphibia; order Anura; family Bombinatoridae; genus Bombina; species Bombina bombina. Next base: position 235,986,212 of record NC_069505.1, on the reverse strand, counting down.
CCTTCTTCTAGGTTTAAAAGGTTGTACCCTTTGTCAGCCGCGAGTTTTGGGAAAAAGTCCCCAAAGTTGATGTGGCTATTTCTACTCTTGCCAAACGTACTACTATTCCTATGAAAGACGGTACTGTTTTTATTGAGATTCAATGTAAGGCACAATACATTTTTTGTCAACAAACTCTGTACAGATAATTATCCTACAAACAGATATTCTCAAAAAAGAATGAAAAAACAAAACAAAACAAAAAAATAGACATCAAGTAGAAAATATAGAAACATGTTACATACATAAGATTGTTAAGCTGACAAATCAAAGCGGCAATAATAACATAAGGAGGCCACTTTTGGACCTCAAATTATGAATCTCGCTTTTCTTAGTTTGCTTTGAACACTGGAACTAGAAATGTACATTCAATCAGGGTGTTTATAGACATATACTATTAATCATATAAAGAGCACCATATGGAAAAAGCCTAGGAACGATTACCATACCTGTGAAGATATAGGAGAGTAGCAGCTGAAGTTAATAAAGGGAAAACACACAATTCAACCCTTCAACAAATAGTTGTAGATCTGTAGATATTCTCAGCAAAACATATAAGATAATACATATTCCAAAGGGTTAATGTGAGACCATGGCCATATACGATTCTTTATAACTATACTTATAGCAGTGCGGTAGTAAAAATAAAGCAAGGGAACTTTCCTCAGTATGGGGATATATATGTTAATCAAAGAATACTTAAGTCACTATGGGCATATACTTGAGTACACATAGAAGAGACCTCACATGGAGAAAATAACAAAACATATACATTGCAAAGCCTGTATTCTATAAAGTAAATTGGGAAATATTCTATTTCTGTGTTATATACATTAGGTTAACATATTTACAGATAGCACTCAACAATCTAAACCTATATATCATATTGCTGCTCAGCTTCTCAGGGCTAAAAAAAACCCCCTCATATAGAACAGATAGATATACTTGGATAATAACGTTCTTTCTAACATCAAGTGCAGTGTTAGTTGAAGCAGTAAAATCGCTCAGTCCATAACTAATGGAAGATGTGCATGACATAGATGTGAGCCATTATGTGATTCCTCTGAGACACTATCCGATACCTATTTTGATTTGGAGGTTATTCCTACTTGCGGTGTCCCATGTAAAGATGGCCATAACAAAGCCATGGCAGAAAGTGGTAAGTACCCATGGAATATAAAACAACTTCTCCGTGCAAACAAAAACTTCTACATGGACTTGTAAAATAGACTGTAGGCTAAAGAGTGTCCGTTCCGTCACAGTCTGCAGCAAGTCCGGTAGCAGTATAGTTTGTTCATATTTACTGCACCTCTGGGGATGTTGCATACCTTCCATGATATGAAGGGCCTTGCTGAAGCTCCGATGAACATCTTGTGGTCTGTCCTCATCCACCTCTGGGATAGCCAGCGGTGGGTGCGGCAATTGAGAGGAATCAGGAACTGTGGTCAGCAGTATCATGGGTGTGCAGTTGAGCCACATAACAGCTCTCCCCCCTGGAGCCGTAATCGCCTCCTCGGTCTCCAAATCTGCAGAGCTGCCACCCGGCTGCGGAATCAGAACGCTGTCATCAGCTGACAATATGCTGTTCGGCGTCTCCCCTGTGGTGGTACCTTTCCAAGCCGCTACTAAACTCTCCTCAAGCCGTGCAAAATGACGGCATAGTGTATAGTCAAGTATCTCTAGTAGTGTAAGATTTGAGTGCGCCATTCTATAGTTATAATAGCACAGTATGAAATATCACACATAGGTTGCTCCAGGTTATCAAAAAGTCTGCAGCTCAAATGGCTGGATATACTGAAATTTCAGAATACAAAGGGGGGGGGTAGAGAAAGGTCCAGGCCGCTGCTAGGCCTCTGCTACGCACCTCCTCTAAACAGGTCTGCCCGTCCTCGTTAGTATGAGAAAAACACCTAAATCCTTTCCAGGAGTATTTCTTGTCCCTTATCACATAAATGTAAAGAAAATTTTCTGGTCTAGGGAGGGATAAATAGCAGATTTATCAGCTCCAATGTTGCAGGGAATTCAAAAGGCAGCCATCTTAATCGCTGGTCGGACACGCCCCCCGACAGTACTTCTTTTAAAGATCCTTTAGATAGGAAACTTGAATCTTATCTAAGGAAAGCTTATTTATATTCTGGCTATCTTCTCAGGCCTGCCATTGCTATGGCTGATGTTGCGGCTGCATCAACCTTTTGGTTGGATAGTTTAGCGCAACAGGAAACAGATCCTGATTTTTCTAGCATTGTTTGTTTGCTTCAACATGCTAATAATTTTATCTGTGATGCTATTTTTGATATAATCAAAATTGATGTTACATCTATGTCTTTAGCTATTTTAGCTAGAAGAGCTTTATGGCTCAAATCTTGGAATGCTGACATGGTGTCTAAGTCTAGATTACTATCTCTATCTTTCCAGGGTAACAATTTATTTGGTTCTCAGTTGGATTTAATTATTTCAACTGTCTCTTGAGGGAAGGGAGTTTTTTGCCTCAGGATAAAGGATCTAAGGGTAAATCTAAAGTTTCTAATTGTTTTTGTTCTTTTCGACAGAACAAGAAACAGAAAACCAATCCTTCCCCTAAAGACTCTGGTTCCAATTGGAAACCTTCTTCAAGCCTTTTAAGAAACCATAGCCAGCCCCCAAGTCTGCATGACGGTGCGGCCCTCGATCCAGTTCAGCTGTTGGGGGGCAGATTGAAATTATTTCAAGACATTTGGGCAGACTCTGTTCAAAATCAGTGGATTCAGAGTATTGTCTCTTAAGGTTATCGAATAGGATTCAGAGTAAGAACTCCCTGTGAGAAGATTTTTTTTCTCTCTCGCATTTCAGCAAATCCGGTGAAGGCTCAGGCTTTTCTGAAGTGTGTTTCGGACAGTGTGTTTTCAGAGCTCTGTAGCAACCTGGGGGTTGCAGGTTCGATCCCCGGCAAGGTCCACTCAGCCTTTCATTCTTCCGATGTTGATAAAATGAGCAGTGCCTTGAGACCCTTACGGGTGATTAGTCGCGGTTTACAATTACCCAATACATTTCAGATCTAGAGCTTTCAGGGGTAATAATGTCAGTTCCGTTTCAGGAACAGGGTCTGGGGTTTTATACAAATCTATTCATTGTCCCAAAGAAAGAAAATTCATTCAGGCCAGTTCTGGATCTGAAGTTTCTCAATTGTTTTGTAAGATTCCCAACATTCAAGATGGTAACTATAAGGACTATTTCTCCAACGGTGTGTCCGGTCCACGGCGTCATCCTTACTTGTGGGATATTCTCTTCCCCAACAGGAAATGGCAAAGAGCCCAGCAAAGCTGGTCACATGATCCCTCCTAGGCTCCGCCTACCCCAGTCATTCTCTTTGCCGTTGTACAGGCAACATCTCCACGGAGATGGCTTAGAGTTTTTTAGTGTTTAACTGTAGTTTTTTATTATTCAATCAAGAGTTTGTTATTTTGAAATAGTGCTGGTATGTACTATTTACTCAGAAACAGAAAAGAGATGAAGATTTCTGTTTGTATGAGGAAAATGATTTTAGCAACCGTAACTAAAATCCATGGCTGTTCCACACAGGACTGTTGAGAGCAATTAACTTCAGTTGGGGGAACAGTGTGCAGTCTCTTGCTGCTTGAGGTATGACACATTCTAACAAGACGATGTAATGCTGGAAGCTGTCATTTTCCCTATGGGATCCGGTAAGCCATATTTATTACGATCGTAAATAAGGGCTTTACAAGGGCTTATTTAGACTGTAGACTTTTCTGGGCTAAATCGATTCATTATTAACATATATTTAGCCTTGAGGAATCATTTTATCTGGGTATTTTGATATAATAATATCGGCAGGCACTGTATTAGACACCTTATTTCTTAGGGGCTTTCCCAAAGCATAAGCAGAGTCTCATTTTCGCGCCGGTGTGGCGCACTTGTTTTTGAGAGGCATGGCATGCAGTCGCATGTGAGAGGAGCTCTGATACTTAGAAAAGACTTTCTGAAGGCGTCATTTGGTATCGTATTCCCCTTTGGGTTTGGTTGGGTCTCAGCAAAGCAGATACCAGGGACTGTAAAGGGGTTAAAGCTTAAAACGGCTCCGGTTCCGTTATTTTAAGGGTTAAAGCTTCCAAATTTGGTGTGCAATATTTTTAAGGCTTTAAGACACTGTGGTGAAAATTTGGTGATTTTTGAACAATTCCTTCATGTTTTTTCGCAATTGCAGTAACAAAGTGTGTTCAGTTTAAAATTTAAAGTGACAGTAACGGTTTTATTTTAAAACGTTTTTTGTACTTTCTTATCAAGTTTATGCCTGTTTAACATGTCTGAACTACCAGATAGACTGTGTTCTGAATGTGGGGAAGCCAGAATTCCTATTCATTTAAATAAATGTGATTTATGTGATAATGACAATGATGCCCAAGATGATTCCTCAAGTGAGGGGAGTAAGCATGGTACTGCATCATTCCCTCCTTCGTCTACACGAGTCTTGCCTACTCAGGAGGCCCCTAGTACATCTAGCGCGCCAATACTCCTTACTATGCAACAATTAACGGCTGTAATGGATAATTCTGTCAAAAACATTTTAGCCAAAATGAACCCTTGTCAGCGTAAGCGTGGCTGCTCTGTTTTAGTTACTGAAGAGCATGACGACGCTGATATTAATATCTCTGAAGGGCCCCTAATCCAATCTGAGGGGGCCAGGGAGGTTTTGTCTGAGGGAGAAATTACTGATTCAGGGAACATTTCTCATCAGGCTGAATCTGATGTGATTACATTTAAATTTAAGTTGGAACATCTCCGCATTTTGCTTAAGGAGGTATTATCCACTCTGGATGATTGTGAAAAGTTGGTCATTCCAGAGAAACTATGTAAAATGGACAAGTTCCTAGAGGTGCCGGGGCTCCCAGAAGCTTTTCCTATACCCAAGCGGGTGGCGGACATTGTTAATAAAGAATGGGAAAGGCCCGGTATTCCTTTCGTCCCTCCCCCCATATTTAAAAAATTGTTTCCTATGGTCGACCCCAGAAAGGACTTATGGCAGTCAGTCCCCAAGGTCGAGGGAGCGGTTTCTACTTTAAACAAACGCACCACTATACCCATAGAGGATAGTTGTGCTTTCAAAGATCCTATGGATAAAAAATTAGAAGGTTTGCTTAAAAAGATGTTTGTTCAGCAGGGTTACCTTCTACAACCCATTTCATGCATTGTCCCTGTCACTACAGCTGCATATTTCTGGTTTGATGAACTGATAAAGGTGCTCGATAGTGATTCTCCTCCTTATGAGGAGATTATGGACAGAATCAATGCTCTCAAATTGGCTAATTCTTTCACTCTAGACGCCACTTTGCAAGTGGCTAGGTTAGCGGCTAAGAATTCTGGGTTTGCTATTGTGGCGCGCAGAGCGCTTTGGTTGAAATCTTGGTCGGCTGATGCGTCTTCCAAGAACAAGTTACTAAACATTCCTTTCAAGGGGAAAACGCTGTTTGGCCCTGACTTGAAAGAGATTATCTCTGATATCACTGGGGGTAAGGGCCACGCCCTTCCTCAGGATAGGCCTTTCAAGGCAAAAAATAGACCTAATTTTCGTCCCTTTCGTAAAAACGGACCAGCCCAAAGTGCTACGTCCTCTAAGCAAGAGGGTAATACTTCTCAAGCCAAGCCAGCTTGGAGACCAATGCAAGGCTGGAACAAGGGAAAGCAGGCCAAGAAACCTGTCACTGCTACCAAGACAGCATGAAATATTGGCCCCCGATCCGGGACCGGATCTGGTGGGGGGCAGACTCTCTCTCTTCGCTCAGGCTTGGGCAAGAGATGTTCTGGATCCTTGGGCGCTAGAAATAGTCTCCCAGGGTTATCTTCTGGAATTCAAGGGACTTCCCCCAAGGGGGAGGTTCCACAGGTCTCAGTTGTCTTCAGACCACATAAAAAGACAGGCGTTCTTACATTGTGTAGAAGACCTGTTAAAAATGGGAGTGATTCATCCTGTTCCATTAAGAGAACAAGGGATGGGGTTCTACTCCAATCTGTTCATAGTTCCCAAAAAAGAGGGAACGTTCAGACCAATCTTAGATCTCAAGATCTTAAACAAATTTCTCAAGGTCCCATCGTTCAAGATGGAAACCATTCGAACTATCCTTCCTTCCATCCAGGAAGGTCAATTCATGACCACGGTGGATTTAAAGGATGCGTATCTACATATTCCTATCCACAAGGAACATCATCGGTTCCTAAGGTTTGCATTCCTGGACAAACATTACCAGTTTGTGGCGCTTCCTTTCGGATTAGCCACTGCTCCAAGGATTTTCACAAAGGTACTAGGGTCCCTTCTAGCGGTACTAAGACCAAGGGGCATTGCAGTAGTACCTTACCTGGACGACATTCTGATTCAAGCGTCGTCCCTCCCTCGAGCAAAGGCTCACACGGACATCGTCCTGGCCTTTCTCAGATCTCGCGGCTGGAAAGTGAACGTGGAAAAGAGTTCTCTATCCCCGTCAACAAGGGTTCCCTTCTTGGGAACAATTATAGACTCCTCAGAAATGAGGATTTTTCTAACAGAGGCCAGAAAGACAAAACTTCTGGACTCTTGTCGGATACTTCATTCCGTTCCTCTTCCTTCCGTAGCTCAGTGCATGGAAGTGATCGGGTTGATGGTAGCGGCAATGGACATAGTTCCTTTTGCGCGCATTCATCTAAGACCATTACAACTGTGCATGCTCAGTCAGTGGAATGGGGACTATACAGACTTGTCTCCAAAGATACAAGTAAATCAGAGGACCAGAGACTCACTCCGTTGGTGGCTGTCCCTGGACAACCTGTCACGAGGGATGACATTCCGCAGACCAGAGTGGGTCATTGTCACGACCGACGCCAGTCTGATGGGCTGGGGCGCGGTCTGGGGATCCCTGAAAGCTCAGGGTCTTTGGTCTCGGGAAGAATCTCTTCTACCGATAAATATTCTGGAACTGAGAGCGATATTCAATGCTCTCAAGGCTTGGCCTCAGCTAGCGAGGACCAAGTTCATACGGTTTCAATCAGACAACATGACGACTGTTGCGTACATCAACCATCAGGGGGGAACAAGGAGTTCCCTAGCGATGGAAGAAGTGACCAAGATTATTCTATGGGCGGAGTCTCACTCCTGCCACCTGTCTGCTATCCACATCCCGGGAGTGGAAAATTGGGAAGCGGATTTTCTGAGTCGTCAGACATTGCATCCGGGGGAGTGGGAACTCCATCCGGAAATCTTTGCCCAAGTCACTCAACTATGGGGCATTCCAGACATGGATCTGATGGCCTCTCGTCAGAACTTCAAAGTTCCTTGCTACGGGTCCAGATCCAGGGATCCCAAGGCGGCTCTAGTGGATGCACTAGTAGCACCTTGGACCTTCAAACTAGCTTATGTGTTCCCGCCGTTTCCTCTCATCCCCAGGCTGGTAGCCAGGATCAATCAGGAGAGGGCGTCGGTGATCTTGATAGCTCCTGCGTGGCCACGCAGGACTTGGTATGCAGATCTGGTGAATATGTCATCGGCTCCACCTTGGAAGCTACCTTTGAGACGAGACCTTCTTGTTCAGGGTCCGTTCGAACATCCGAATCTGGTTTCACTCCAGCTGACTGCTTGGAGATTGAACGCTTGATTTTATCGAAGCGAGGTTTCTCAGATTCTGTTATCGATACTCTTGTTCAGGCCAGAAAGCCTGTAACTAGAAAGATTTACCACAAAATTTGGAAAAAATATATCTGTTGGTGTGAATCTAAAGGATTCCCTTGGGACAAGGTTCAGATTCCTAGGATTCTATCCTTCCTTCAAGAAGGATTGGAAAAAGGATTATCGGCAAGTTCCCTGAAGGGACAGATTTCTGCCTTGTCGGTGTTACTTCACAAAAAACTGGCAGCTGTGCCAGATGTTCAAGCCTTTGTTCAGGCTCTGGTTAGAATCAAGCCTGTTTACAAACCTTTGACTCCTCCTTGGAGTCTCAATTTAGTTCTTTCAGTTCTTCAGGGGGTTCCGTTTGAACCCTTACATTCCGTTGATATTAAGTTATTATCTTGGAAAGTTTTGTTTTTAGTTGCAATTTCTTCTGCTAGAAGAGTTTCAGAATTATCTGCTCTGCAGTGTTCTCCTCCTTATCTGGTGTTCCATGCAGATAAGGTGGTTTTACGTACTAAACCTGGTTTTCTTCCAAAAGTTGTTTCTAACAAAAACATTAACCAGGAGATTATCGTACCTTCTCTGTGTCCGAAACCAGTTTCAAAGAAGGAACGCTTGTTGCACAATTTGGATGTTGTTCGCGCTCTAAAATTCTATTTAGATGCTACAAAGGATTTTAGACAAACATCTTCCTTGTTTGTTGTTTATTCAGGTAAAAGGAGAGGTCAAAAAGCAACTTCTACCTCTCTCTCTTTTTGGATTAAAAGCATCATCAGATTGGCTTACGAGACTGCCGGACGGCAGCCTCCCGAAAGAATCACAGCTCATTCCACTAGGGCTGTGGCTTCCACATGGGCCTTCAAGAACGAGGCTTCTGTTGATCAGATATGTAGGGCAGCGACTTGGTCTTCACTGCACACTTTTACCAAATTTTACAAGTTTGATACTTTTGCTTCTTCTGAGGCTATTTTTGGGAGAAAGGTTTTGCAAGCCGTGGTGCCTTCCATTTAGGTGACCTGATTTGCTCCCTCCCTTCATCCGTGTCCTAAAGCTTTGGTATTGGTTCCCACAAGTAAGGATGACGCCGTGGACCGGACACACCTATGTTGGAGAAAACAGAATTTATGTTTACCTGATAAATTTCTTTCTCCAACGGTGTGTCCGGTCCACGGCCCGCCCTGGTTTTTTAATCAGGTCTGATAATTTATTTTCTTTAACTACAGTCACCACGGTACCATATGGTTTCTCCTATGCTATTATTCCTCCTTAACGTCGGTCGAATGACTGGGGTAGGCGGAGCCTAGGAGGGATCATGTGACCAGCTTTGCTGGGCTCTTTGCCATTTCCTGTTGGGGAAGAGAATATCCCACAAGTAAGGATGACGCCGTGGACCGGACACACCGTTGGAGAAAGAAATTTATCAGGTAAACATAAATTCTGTTTTTTCCTTTTGTTCAGCAAGGTCTTTATATGTCCACGATAGACTTACAGGATGCATATCTTCACATTCCGATTCTTCCAGACCACTATCGGTTTCTGAGATTCTCTTTTCTAGACAAGCATCAACAATTTGTCACTTTTCCATTTGGCGTAGCAACAGCTCCAAGGATCTTCTCGAAGGTTCTCGGTGCCCTTCTATCTGTAATCAGAGGACAGGGTATTGCGGTATTTCCTTATTTGGACAATATCTTGGTTCTAGCTCAGTCTTTACATTTAGCCAAATCTCACACAAATCAACTAGTGTTGTTTCTTCAAAGACATGGTTGGAGGATCAATTTACCAAAGAGTTTCTTGATTCCTCAGACAAGGGTCGCCTTTTTAGGTTTCCAGATAGATTCAGTGTCCATGACTCTGTCCTTAACAGACAAGAGACGAATGAAATTGGTTTCAGCTTGTTGAAACCTTCAGTCTCAATTATTCCCTTCAGTGGCTATGTGCATGGAAGTTTTAGGTCTCATGACTGTAGCATCGGCCGCGATTCCCTTTGCTCGTTTTCACATGAGACCTCTACATTTTTGTATGCTGAATCAATGGTGCAGGGATTATACTCGGATATCACAATTGATATACTTAAATCCCAACATTCAACTCTCTCTGACTTGGTGGTTAAACCATCATCGTTTAATTCAGGGGGCCTCTTTTGTTCATCCTTCCTGGACTGTAATCACAACAGATGCAAGTCTTTCAGGTTGGGGAGCTGTCTGGGGATCTCTGACAGCACAAGGGGTTTGGAAACCTCAAGAGGCGAGATTACCAATCAATATTTTAGAACTCTGTGCTATTTTCAGGGCTCTTCAGGTTTGGCCTCTGTTAAAGAGAGAACCATTCATTTGTATTCAGACTGACAATATCACAACTGTGGCATATGTCAATCATCAGGGTGGGACTCGCAGTCCCCTAGCTATGAAAGAAGTATCTTGGATACTTTCTTGGGTAGAATCCAGCTCTTGTCTAATTTCTGCGGTGCATATCCCAGGTGTAGACAATAGGGAAGCAGATTATCTCAGCCGTCAGACCTTACATCCGGGGGAGTGGTCTCTCCATCCAGATGTATTTTGTCAGATTGTACAGATGTGGGGTCTTCCAGAAATAGATCTGATGGCTTCTCATCTAAACAAGAAACTTGATCCTCAGCCGGAGATAGTGGATGCTTTAGCAGTTCCTTGGTTTTATCAACCTGCTTATATCTTTCCACCTCTAGTTCTTCTTCCAAAAGTGATCTCCAAGATCATTATGGAACAATTGTATGTGTTTCTGATAGCACCAGCGTTGCCTCACAGGTTTTGGTATGCAGATCTTGTTCGGATGTCCAGTTGCCAGCCTTTGCCACTTCCTCTAAGACCAGACCTTCTGTCTCAAGGGCCATTTTTCCATCAGGATCTCAAATCATTAAATTTGAAGTTATGGAAATTGAACAATTAGTGCTTAGTCATAGAGGTTTCTCTGACTCAGTGATTAATACAATGCTACAGGCTCATAAGTCTGTTTCAAGAAAGATTTATAGACCTATATTTCATGGTGTTCTCATAAATTCTCCTGGCATTCTTTTAAAATTCCTAGAATTTTACAGTTTCTTCAGGATGGTTTGGATAAATGTTTGTTTGCAAGTACTTTGAATGGACAAATCTCTGTTCTTTCTGTTTTATTTCATAGAAAGATTGCTAAGCTTCCTGATATTTACTGTTTTGTTCAGGCTTTGGTTCGTATCACGCCTGTTATTAAATCAAGCTCTCCTCCTTGGAGTCTTAATTTGGTTTTGAAGACTTTGCAGGCTACTCCTTTCGAGCCTATGCATGCTTTGGATATTAAACTACTTTCTTCAGCTAGAAGAATTTCCGAATTGTCTGCTCTCTCTTGTGAGTCTCCTTTTCTGATTTTCCATCAGGATAAGGCTGTCTTGCGGACTTCGTTTTAAATTTCTTCCTAAGGTTGTGAACTCTGACAACATTCATGTCCTAATCCCAAAAATGCTCTTGAAAGATCTTTGCTTTCTTTGGATGTTGTCAGAGCTTTTAAATATTATGTTGAAGCTACTAAAGATTTCAGGAAGACTTCTAGTCTATTTGTTGTCTTCTCTGGTTCTAGTAAAGGTTAGAAAGCTTCTGCCTTTTCTTTGGCATCTTGGTTAAAGCTTTTGATTCATTAAAGGGACACTGAACCCAAATTTCTTCTTTTGTGATTCAGAAAGAGCATGAAATTTTAAACAACTTTCTAATTTACTCCTATTATCAAATTTTCTTTATTTGAAATGCAAGAATGTAAGTTTAGATGCCGGCCTATTTTTGGTGACCAACCTGGGTTATCCTTGCTGATTGGTGGATAAATTCATCCACCAATAAAAAAGTGCTTTCCAGAGTTCTGAACCAAAATAAAAAGCTTAGATGCCTTCTTTTCTTTTCCAAATAAGATAGCAAGAGAACGAAGAAAAATTGATAATAGGAGTAAATTAGAAAGTTGCTTAAAATTGCATGCTCTATCTGAACCCAATTTTTTTTCTTTCGTGATTCAGTGTCCCTTTAAGCTTATTTGGAGGCGGGACAGTCCCCACCTCAGAGGATCACAGCTCATTCTACTAGATCAGTCTCCACTTCTTGGGATTTTAAGAATGAAGCTTCTGTTGATCAGATTTGCAAAGCAGCAACTTGGTCTTCTTTGCATTCATTTACTAAATTTTACCATTTTGATGTATTTGCTTCTTCTGAAGCAGTCTTTGGTAAAAGTTCTTCAGGCAGCTGTTTCAGTTTGATTCTTCTGCTAATGTTATAAGTTTTCCTCATAAATTGAAAGAAAAAACTTAATTTTTGTGGATTTATTTTTTTCAGCAGAAAATGGCTGTTTTTATTTTATCCCTCCCTTTCTAGTGACTCTTCTGTGGACTTCCACATCTTGGGTATTTCTATCCCATACATCACTAGCTCATGGACTCTTGCCAATTACATGAAAGAAAACATAATTTATTTAAGAACTTACCTGATAAATTCACTTATTTCATATTGGCAAGAGTCCTTGAGACCCACCCTTTTTCAGGTGGTTATGATTTTTTTGTATAAAAGCACAATTATATTTCCATTTCCTCTTTTTTGTATGCTTTTTTACTCCTTATTTTATCAGCCCACTACTTGGCTATTCGTTAAACTGAAGTATGAGTGTGTTGAGGGGTGTATTTATAGGCATTTTGAGTTTTGGGAAACCTTGCCCCTTCTGGTAGGATTGTATATCCCATACGTCACTAGCTCATGGACTCTTGCCAATTTGAAAAAAATGAATTTATCAGATAAGTTCTTACATCAATTATGTTTTTTTTTTTTACAATGTACCCCATAGACAATGAGCAAGTGGGGGAGATCAGAGGACTCCTTAGACGTTTGCTCTGGAACAGGCAAGTACAGTGGAGGATGGATCACAGATGTTCCTCGCAATTAAAAAATACACTTTAATTGTGTGAACTTGATTTTACAAACATTATTTCTGTAGGGTAGGTGCCAGTAAACATTTTTGTTTTCATAGAGAAGTTTTTCAGCTTGTGATCACCTTATGTGGGGCCTGATAATCTAAAGTTCTGCTCAGTCATGATGATCTCAAACAATCTGTCAGTGATAAGTGGTTGATGGCAGGTTGATCTAAATGTATATATTTTATACTGCGAGATTTGTAAATTGAAATTGTTCCTTATATTTCTATTGTGAAATGAGTCTTTTAGCTTTGGCAAGTGGGATGAACGGGTATTTCTTGGACATGTATGAAGTTTTCTCGCAATTGTTATGGGAATTGTCTAAGCATATTACACCTGTAGGTCTTGTAGTTTCATGTTGCTGAATATAGGCTTGCGACTTTGTTTCAAAATACACACTGTGCATATTAAAGTGAAAAAGAAAAATATGTAGAAAAACTAGCAACAAATGCAAAGCAATTACTCTGAATACAGTGTAATTTAATTTGTATTTGCATAAAAAAATGTTGCTATTAGTGACGAGTGCTCCCTGTCACATTTCCTTTCTCCTGCGAGATTCTGCATTTTAGTGCGCTTCATTACTTTCTGTGCAGGTACTCTTGAAGCTCCCTGGGAATAATTGGTTAAGACCCTTTACTTTGATAATTTAAGGAGTTCTGCCTATGGGAGGGTCACTGTAATATGTCATGTCTTCTTGACGATTTTTAGATAATCTGGCCCACTATATACTTCCTTCAGGTGTCAAGAACAGTGAAAAGAAAAGTTAACAGGACAGACTTCTGATAGAAGAGTGCTGTGAGAGCACTGAAAAAAAAATGCGTAGTGCATTTCTTACTTCTAAGCACACTAAATATCCCCAGAAAAAAAAGTCAACACATGTTACAGATCAGTTCATGCATTTACTTTTTATATTAGAGGATACTAATTTTTGTAGCCTTCTATGCACATAAACCATTATCTGAGGGTTTTTTTTTTTTTTAAACAAAGTCAAAATTAAAGTTTCATGATTCAGATAGAGCATTGAATTTTAAACAACTTTCCACTTTATTCATATGAACAAATTTTCTTCATTTCCTTGGCATCCTTTGTAGAAGAATAAAGCTTATAGAAGAATATAGTAACGATGCACTGCTGGGAGATAGCTGGTTATTGGTGGCTAAACGCATATTCTTCTAGTCATTGGCTCACCAGATGTGTAGCTAGCTCCCTGATCATTCTCTTTAACAAAGAATACAAAGCAAATTTGGTAATAATTAGTGATAGTAAAATGGAAAGTTGTTTAAAATTGCTGCTGTATTTGAATAATAAAAGTTTAATTTTGACTTTAGTGTTTTTTAAAGGTAAATTAAATACAAAATGTAATTCCACATAAAATGTTTACTTATGCATAATAAAAAAAAAAACTTGGAATGGACTTTCATTCTTTTACCTCATTATCATGTAATTTAAATCTGTAGTTTGTACAATGCCACAAGCTGTAGTACTTTCTGTGGAATTCAGAACCCTGCTTAATCAGTGCAGGAACTCATTTATATCTGTCTCTAGTTAGACACAGCAAAGCAGAGAAGATAAAAAACACACAAAAAGCTTTTCAAGGGGTGTGTAACCAGACTGCAAAATTATTCAAACTTTGCTTAATAAAATATAATGTTAAATGCATTTAAAACATTGTTGTTTGCAGATCCATATAGATGGATAGTTGCAGAACTCCTGAGCTGTTTTTATTTGCCAGCATCCAGTGCAAAATGAGAATATATCTGTGTGCTGTTTTTTTACAGATCCAAAATACAAGACCCACATGTGTTATTTAATCCAGAAGCTGTCAAGAACATCTTAAATCAATGGCTCCCTTGCCTTGAAAAGGCATTTAGCTCTACTGCTGAAGATAGCACCAGCCATGAGACTTCATCAATCTCCACATCTTCATCATCAGAAGACGAGGACCCACAGGATGAGAGCACAGAAAGAAAATCCGAGGCTGAAGATATTAAAGACAATGTTTGTGATGGTGGTGGAGAGCCAGCAGTTCAGTTCATTGTGCGGGCGCCATGCCTCATTGACGAACCGCTGCACAAAGACTTAACACAATTAACAATGTTGTGCCTGGAATTCAAAGTATTTGCTAATGATCAGGATAAGTCAGAGCCACTGTCTTCAGGACTGGAAAAACTAGCCTGTAGCTTCATTCAGAATTACTATTTTCTTCTAGACCTTAAGCGATTGAAAAGATGTATTATTCTCCGGTATAATGACTGCCCTATTGTATGGGGAATCTTCATCCAAGGATTACAGGGTAATGAGCAAAACTTATTTTATTTCAACTCATTGTTTATATTATCTAATACTATAATCGTTCCATATCTAGACTAAATCCCTTGAGTGCAATAGCACATTTCAGAATATGCAGAGGCTTAAGTTTGTTTACTTTTTCAAATGCAAAGCGTTTATAAGGAGTACACACAGCTTTTTATTCTCCAGGTCAACTGTTTACTACCAACATCATTTCCTGTGTTTAGGTTTTGTGCTGTCCTATGTACAAAAATCTGCCTATCTTGCCTCCGACCCTGACTATTTCCGTATTTTTATTAGTTTCTTATTTCATTTTTTTTACACAACTGAGCAGCCACCTGTTAACCCCTTCAAGTTAGAGACAATTAGTGATTAATCACTTCCAGGCAGTCACACTAAGTGCACTGAAAATGTAAAGTAATTTAACATATTTGGGAAAATAAGTCTATACCAAGAACCATTTTCCCACTGGGCTAGTAGCTTAAGCTTTTATCCCCTAACTATACTACACTGACTAAACTATAGTGATATTTTTCCACCCGTGTGTGTGTCTGTGTGTGTTAAATTATTTATCAATCACTTTTTAAAATGTATTGCTTTGTATTTTCTTTCTTTAGACAAGGTGAGTCCACGGATCATCAATTACTGTTGAGGATATCACTCCTGGCCAGCAGGAGGAGGCAAAGAGCACCACAGCAAAGCTGTTTAGTATCACTTCCCTTCCCACAACCCCCAGTCATTTTCTTTGCCTTAGGTGCAAGGAGGAGGTGAAATGTTTAAGTGTCTGTTGAAGATTCTTCAATCAAGATTTTTTTATTTTGGAAGCCTGAGCAGGTTTGCTCTGTCCTTCCCCTTCAATCAGGGTTTAGCTGTATCCACGTTAGTGTGTCAGGGTGTCAGGAATCAGACTGAGACGAGAAGTGCAAAAATAATCACACCTTTATTAATAGCAAAAAATTATAAAAAAGTCCACAGGTCAAAAAACAAGCCAGGAATCAAAACCAGAGCTGCTAGTCCAGACGAGTCAGGAGCCAAAGCGAGTAGTCAGACGAACCGGAATCAGGAACAAGGAGAACAGCAGAGTCAGGAACAAGGCAGCGATCAGGAACCAGGAGGGAAGTCGGACAGCCAGGTAATACACTGGAACTCACAAACCGGTCTGAGACAACGCAATGGCAAAGCATACTGAACAGAGGCCCTTTAAATAATAAGTGATGACATCACAATTCTGAGACTGCAACCTGTCTCACACGGATGATGTAAACCAGTCTGGCCATAAAAGCGCGTGCAAGAAATGAGCAGCATCGCACACTATGCACCATAGTCAGCAAGAGAGGTGAGTAAAATGGCTGCCAGCAGCATATGGCAAACAAAGCAGGGAAAAAACCCTGACAGTCTCTTCAGAAGGGCTGTGGTAGTTTTAAAGCAGTTAGGAACTTGTGAGGTGGGCCCCACTGCGCTTTCCTAACAATTTTGCTGCCCCTCTATAGTATGCCAGAGTAGGCTTACTCTGTTCATCTTTTCATTCTCAGGACTCTGTGAGGAGCGGCTTACTCTCATTCCTGGTGCTGTCTCCCTGTCAGACAGACAAGGTGTAGGTAAGTGCCGTTTTTTAATTCTTGCTCACAATTTATGGCACTTAAGAGTTGGATCTGCATCTTATTCTGGGACAAACATCTTCCTGTGTGAGGATGATGTAGGCAGGTTGGAGGGCACTGTGGGGGACCATATGAGAGGTTTGTTAGTTTAAGGGATCTTACTCGCAAACTTTTTATGTTTCAACATATGTTTTGGTGGCTCAGTCTGAATCCGACTTTTTTAGGGGGTTCCTGCTGTGTTTTAACAATTGAGGAGGTCTTGGTTAATGGAATCTTTCAGTTTCAATCTTTTTATTTTATGAATATGGCTCCCAGCGTCGGACCGCATAGTTACATCATTAAGGACGGCCCCTTCTCCCCTGTTCGGCTGCTAGGAAGATTCTTCGCTGTATTCACTACCTGTTAGCCTCTGCCTGTTCCAGAGTACTAGAGGAGGTCAGGTAGGCATCGCAGCATAGCGCTGTGGGTAGAGGTGCCTAAGAGGTGTTTCAAACATTTTGGGGATTAAAGTGTTTAAATATATTGCTTCTTAAGGATTCTTATTTATTAAGTTGTTTTTCTTGATAACTTAATTGCGGGTATGTTTCTGTGATTGACAGATCTTAAAGAGACAGTTGCGTTTTTATTGAAATTTAAAAATAAAAACTTTTCTCTTCTTTTTTTTTGCAATTGTGTGTGTGTAATCTTTTATTGCAATATGGAATTGGAGCCTATGTCTGTAGAGGTCTGCAAACTTTGTTTGAATGCCCAAGTGGAACCTCCATTGCCCTTTTGTAGTTCTTGTATAGAAAGAACCTTATTTAACAAAGATAACATTTTTGATTCTGAGCCACCATTCTCTCAAGTGGATGCTGTTCAGGCTATGCCACAGCCTTCTCCACATGTGTCCCAAACTGTGCCATCATCTCACGCAGTGCCCTCAGCTTCCTCTCTATCCCCTGATGGGGTATTTCTGAAAGCTGAAATTGCAGCCCAGGTTTCCTCAGCGGTATCTGAGGCGCTAGTGACCATCCCTATGTTGCAAGGGAGGCGTAAGAGGAAGTTTTTGGACTCAGACAGTAAGGCATCTGATCCGTCTCAGGCTAGCCAAGTTACTCTTTCCCATAAATCAGTAGCCTCTAAGGGTGAACTCTCAGATTCAGATAGTGTAAGCCCTGCTTCTGATGCTCAAGTGGTTTACTTCAGATTCAAGCTCTGTGTTTTAGCTACCTTGGACGACTCTGATACGCCTATCGTTGTCAACCCTAAAAAGTCGAGTAAATTAAATAGATACTTTGATGTTCCCTCTCTTGGGGAGGTGTTCCCAGTGCCAGAATGTGCCATACAGATTATTTCCTGGGAATGGGAGAGGCCAGGAATAACCTTTTCCCCCTCCCCTGTCTTTAGAAAGATGTTCCCGGTCGCTGACTCCATCAAGGAGTCGTGGCAGACGGTTCCCAAAGTAGAAGGGACGATTTCTACTTTGGCTAAGAGAACTACTATCCCTATTGAAGATAGTTGTTCTTTCAAGGATCCTAAGGATAAAAAGCTGGATGCCTTTTTAAAGAAGATGTATACTAATCAAGGGTTACAATGGCAACCGGCGGTGTGCATTGCTACAGTAACCAGTGCGGCAGCCTATTGGTTTGACGCTTTTGTCTGTGTCCCTGCAAGCTGAAACTTCTTTGGAGGAGATTCAGAATAGGATAAGGTCTTTAAAGTTAGCTAATTCCTTCATCACTGATGCTTCTTTGCAGGCCATCAAGTTGGGAGCCATAATATCTGGCTTTGCTATTTTGGCAAATAGAGCGCTATGGCTTAAATCTTGGTCTGCTGATGTTTCTTCCAAATCCTAAGCTTTTGGCAATCCCTTACAAAGGAAATACCTTGTTGGGGCCAGCGTTGGCAGAAATTATTTCCGATATCACGGGTGGTAAAGGATCTTTTCTGCCGCAGGACAAGAAGAACAAGATGAAGGGATGTCAGTCTTCTTTTTATTCCTTTCGTAATTTCAGAGGTAAGACTTTCCCTGCTTCTACCAAACATGAACAGTCTAAGCCCTCTTGGAAGCCCGGTCAGTCTTGGTACAGGGGGAAGCAATCCAAGAAACCCGCAGCTGAATCCAAGTCAGCATGAAGGGGTTGCCCCCAATCCAGGACCGGATCAAGTGGGGGGCATGCTCTATCAGTTCATGCAGGCATGGGAGCTAGATGTCCCAGACCTGTAGGCAGTGGATATTGTTTCTCAGGGATACAAGCTAGAGTTCAAGTCCTTTCCTCCAAGAGGCAGGTTCCACCTCTCAAGATTATCTGTAGACCAGATAAAAAGAGAGGCGTTCTTGAAATGTGTACAAGACCTTTCCCTCTTGGGATTGATAGTGCCTGTCCCAAATCAGGAACAGGGCCTCGGGTTTTACTCAAACCTGTTTGTGGTTCCCAAAAAAGAGGGAACTTTCGGACCCATTCTAGATTTAAAGCTACTAAACAAGTTCCTCAGAGTACCGCCCTTTAAGATGGAGACTATCCGCTCCATTCTGCCCCTGATTCAAGAAGGTCAATTCATGACAACCATAGATCTGAAGGATGCGTACCTGCATGTTCCCATTCACAGGGATCATCACAAATATCTGAGGTTTGCCTATCTAGACAAACATTTTCAATTTGTAGCGCTTCCATTTGGCTTCGCCACAGTCGCCAGAATTTTCTCAAAGGTCCTGGGAGCTCTATTGGCAGTAATTCGATCTCAGGGAATTGCACTAGCGCCTTATCTGGACGGCATTCTGGTTCAGGCACCATCCTTTCAACTAGCAGAATCTCATACAAGGATCTTGTTGGCGTTTCTTCGTTCCCCTGGTTGGAAGATCAATCTGGGAAAAAGTTCACTTGCTCCAAATACAAGAATGACCTTCTTAGGAACCCTTATAGATTATCTAGCTATGAAAAATTTCTGATGAAGGTCAAGAGAGCAAAAATTCTGTCCACCTGTCTGTCCCTACAGTTGGCGACACGACCATCTGTGACCCAATGCATGGGGGTAATCGGGTTGATGGTGGCTTCCATGGACATAGTTCCATTTGAGACCTTTTCAGCTATGCATGCTCGCTCAGGGGAACGGGGATTATACAGCTCTATTTCAGAAAATAATTCTAGACCTTGCAACAAGGGACTCTCTTCTGTGGTGGCTGTCTCAAGAACATTTGTCCCAGCGGACGTGTTTTCAGAGACCCTCTTTGGTAATTGTGACTATGAGTTCCAGCCTGTTGGGTTGGGGAGCAGTCTGGGACTCGTTGAAGGCGCAGGGACTTTGGTCTTGGGAGGAATCTGCTCTGGAGTTGAGAACGATCTTCAGTGCCTTGATCACTTGGACACAGCTAGCCTTAGCCTGAGCCATCAGGTTCCAGACAGACAACATAACCTCTGTGGCCTACATCAACCACCAAAGGGGAACTCGGAGTGCCCTAGCCATGAAGGAGGTGACACAGATCATCCAGTGGGCGGACGCTTACAATTGCTCTCTTTCTGCCATCCACATCCCAGGAGTGGACAATTGGGAAGCAGATTTTCTGAGCAGACAGACTTTTCAGTGGGAACTCCATCCGGAAGTGTTCTCCAGGTTAACAACCAAATGGGGGTTACCAGAATTGGATCTGATGGCATCCCATCAGAACACCAAGCTCACAAAGTACGGCTTGAGGTCGAAGGATCCTCAAGCTTTTCTGATAGATGCCCTGGAAGTTCTTTGGAACTTCAGCCTGGCATATCTCTTTCCTCCATTTTGCTCTCCTTCCACGGGTCATTGCTCGGATCAAGCAGGAGAGAGCATCTGTAATTCTTATAGCTCCTGCCTGGCCTCGCAGGATCTGGTATGCATATCTAGTAGAGATGTCGTCCCTTCCTCCATTGAGACTACCTCTCAGGAAGGACCTTCTGATTCAGGGACCCTTCCTTCATCCTAATCTCGTTTCTCTGAAGCTGGCTGCTTGGAGATTGAACGCTTAATTTTAGCCAAGTGTGGATTTTCTGATGCGGTCATTGAGACCATGGTTCAGGCTCGTAAGCCTGTCACTAGGAAGATTTACCATAAGATATGGTGTAAATATCTTTTATTGTTGTGAGTCTAAAGAATATTCTTGGATTAGTCTGGATTCCAAGGATCTTATCTTTTCTCCAGGAAGGCCTCGAGAAGGGGTTATCAGTTAGTACCCTCAAAGGG
Source organism: Bombina bombina (assembly GCF_027579735.1). NCBI lineage: Eukaryota > Metazoa > Chordata > Amphibia > Anura > Bombinatoridae > Bombina > Bombina bombina. The sequence continues at coordinate 235,965,514 of NC_069505.1, read as the reverse complement.
CAAATTTCTTCATTATCCATTCTGCTGCACAAGAGTCTGATGGATGTGCCGGATGTACAATCCTTCTGTCAGGCCCTGGTCAGAATCAGACCTGTGTTTAAATCAGTTGCTCCTCCTTGGAGCCTTAATCTTGTTCTTAAAGTTTTGCAGCAGGCTCCATTTGAGCCTATGCATTCCTTAGATATTAAGTTATTATCTTGGAAAGTTTTATTTCTTATTGCTATCGCTTCTACTCAGAGGGTTTCTGAACTCTCAGCATTGCAGTGTGAATCTCCTTATCTTATTTTCCATGCAGATAAGGCAGTTCTCCGTACCAAGTTTGGTTTTCTTCCTAAGGTTGTTTTGGACAAAAATATTAATCAAGAAATTGTTGTTCCTTCTCTCTGTCCTAATCCTTCTTCTCATAAAGAATGTTAAATTCTATCTGCAGGCTACGAAGGACTTTCGTCAGTCTTCTGCGTTGTTTATTTGTTTGTTTTTCTGGTAAACGTAAGGGCCAGAAAACTACTGCCTCTTCTTTCTTTCTGTTTGAGAAGTGTTATTCGTATGGCTTATGAGACTGATGGAGAGCAGCCTCCTGGGAGAATTACAGCATATTCCACTACGGCGGTGTCTTCTTCTTGGGCCCTCAAGAATGAGGCCTCTGTAGAACAGATTTGTAAGGCTGCGACTTGGTCTTCATTGCACACTTTTTCTAAATTCTATAAATTTGATACTTTTGCCTCGGCTGGCTTCTTTTGGGAGAAAGGTTCTGAGGGCAGTGGTGCCTTCTGTTTAGATTACTGTCTTGCCCTCCCTTATCATCTGTGTACTCTAGCTTGGGTATTGATTCCCAACAGTAATTTATGATCCGTGGACTCACCATGTCTTAAGAAAGAAAACAATCACCTCTGCTCCTTGTGTTCTTTCCTTTCTCTCCTTTTCCTTTGGTCGAATGACTGTGGATTGTGGGAAGGGAAGTGATACTTAACAGCTTTGCTGTGGGGTTTTTTGCCTCCACCTGCTGGCCATATTCCCAACAGTAATTGATGATCCGTGGACTCACCGTGTCGAGAAAGAAACAAACAAATTTATCAGGTAAGCATAAATTTTCTTTCCCTCTAGTTTGTCAAAAAATTTGTTTTGACTTTTCAAATTCAACACCTTGGGAAGATATTTGTGCATATTTTGAGTTGCACTTTTTGGCTATTTAGTAAAAAAAAAAGCAATGCAAAGTCCGGTATATGCTCATTTGACATGTTAATAAACCACATAAATAAATTCACATCGCATTTTTAAACGTGTACACAGATTAAATATTATATAATTGTGTTTGTAAGGTTTAGCCATGTTAAAAATTACTCAGAATGTTTTTAAATGATTTAAAGGGACAGTCTAGTCAAAATTAAACTTTCATGATTCAGATAGAGCAGCCAATTTTAAGCAACTTTCTATCAGTGTCTTAATGTAGCCACCCATCAGCAAGCGCTACTCAGGTGCTGAACCAAAAATGGGCCGGATCCTAAACTTACATTCAAATAAAGATACAGTACCAAGATAATAAAGAAATTAATATTATTAGTTAAAGGGATATGAAACCCCAAAAAATTATTTTGTGTTTCAGACAGAGCATACAAAAAAAGTTTCCAATTTACTTACCATCTTATTTGATTGGTTCCCATGGTATTCTGTTTTGAAGAGATACCTAGGTAGATGTCTGAAGCGTTACATGGCAAGAAATAGTGCTGCTAAATAACATTCTTTTAAAACTACTGCCATATAGTGCTCCAGACATGTGAATGGTCCTAAGCTTACATTCCTGCTTTACAACAAAAGATACAAAGAGAATGAATAACTTTTTTGATAAACAAAATAAACTAGAAAGTTATTTAAAACTGTATACTATATCTGAACCGCAAAAGGACATTTTTGAGGTTTCATGTCCCTTTAAGTGAAAAAAAATCTACACTTTTAAACTTTGGAGCTGAATCTGAAGTGAAGTTTTAATAGCTGTGGTTCTCTAGTTTCTGGGATCCATCAAACCCTCTCATCACTAAATATCACTGTTTGTACTAACACATGCTTTTCTTTTGTAGAGCTGATTGGTCCCAGCTCTGTCACTATAGCAATAGAAAACGGAGATTTGGTGAAAGTCATAAAGATATTAAGGGAGGAGGACCCCTGGGATAGCCCTCTCCTATTGGCGCATGTGTCCAGGTAGCTCTTCATATATATTGTTTGTTTTTTGTTTGTTTTCAGCAACTCCATGTAGGCTATATGTTTGTCAAAAAACCCTTTAAAGCAACATGGAAGTCAAAAATAAACTTTCATGATAGAGAGTAGAATTAAAAACGTTCCAATTTACGTTATCAAATGTTACTTTTTTCTCTTGCTGTCCTTTTATAAAACAGCTAGTTTATGAGAGCGTTGTGAAATAGACTCAGGAGTGTGCATGTATCTTGGGTACTATATAGGAGCTGTGTTTTTAACAGAAGTACACTGGGATTTTGTTTTTAATTGTATGCTCCGTTTCAGCAAAGGATACTAAAAAAGCAGGTCAATTTGATTATAGAAGTGAGTTAAGAAGCTGTTGTGTTTTTTTTTTTTTTTTACATTTTCTTAAATTGATCTGAATCGTCTCTCTTGTTTTGCTTTTACACATGAAATAAAAATAAAATTTTGCCATGATTGTGATGTTGTCTAAGTAAAATTATTAGTCTGACAAACTCTTATTTTACTCCTCCTACGGCAGGACCAACAGCTAACTGTTTAATACGGACTAGTGATTTTTTTATTTTTTTTATCTCTTCAAGAAAATGAAATTTATTGCAAATTTAGGACACATTTGTTTATGTCTATTCAGGGCTGGGAATTTCCTCTTGTCCCATATGTATACGCTGCAGGGGGCAAGTAAACAATTTAACTTCTTTATGTGACATTGAGTGGAATAATAACATTTTCTTTTTGATATTTTGTTCAAAATACAGAGAGTTGTCCAAACGTCACATGATCTAACACATTTAAAGCATGTAATGTATCCAATACAGTGTCCCTTTAAAGTGAAATTAATGCCATCTATCATGATTCAGATAGAGATTTCAATTTACTTGTATTATATAATTTGCTTTGTTCTCTTGGAGGCTGATTTATCAATGTCTGGCGGACATGATCTGCTGTAGCGGATCATGTCGGCCAGACATCGCTGAATGCCGACGGCATACGCTGTCTGCATTTAACATTGGACAAGCAGTTCTGGTGAACTGCTTGTGCAATGATGCCCCCTGCAGATTTGCGGCCAATTGGCCGATAGCAGGGGATGTCAATCAACCCGAGCTGGCGGACGAGTTAAGAAGCAGTAGTCTTAAAACCGCTGCTTCTTAATTCCTGATTCCGGCGAGCTTGAAGGCTTGTGCGGAATAAGAAGCATTGGGGCCGATTGACCACTTGGTAAATCAGTCCCTTGGTATAATTTGTTGAAAAGCATATAGGCTTAGGAGCTGTGGAGATAACTTCTGATTGGTAGCTGCACATATATGCCTCTTGTCATTGACTTACTGATGTGTTCAGCTAGCTCCCGGTAGTGTATAGCTTCTCAGTGCTCCTTCAACAAAGGATTCTAAAAGAATGAAGCAAGTTTGGTAATAAAAGCAAATTGTAAAGTTGTTTTTAAAATGTTGTGTTCTATCCAAATCATGAACTTCTCAAAGAGCCAACAGTGGTTTATATCACAAATGAAGAGGGCCATTTATCAAGCTCCGTATGGAGCTTGTGGGCCCGTGTTTCTGGCGAGTCTTCAGACTCGCCAGAAATGGCAGTTATGAAGTAGCGGTCTAAAGACCGCTGCTCCATAACCCTGTCCGCCTGCTCTGAGCAGGCAGACAGGAATCGCCACAATTCAACCCGATCAAGTACGATCGGGTTGATTGACACCTCCCTGCTGGCGGCCGATTGGCCGCGAGTCTGCAGGGGGGGCATTGCACCAGCAGCTCTTGTGATCATGTCCGCAAGACCTTTGATACATAGGCCTCGAAGTCTTCACAGGTACAAGTCACAGCACCAGCAACTATCTGTGCTTGAATAGTGGTGCACGGGCCCTCACAGCATATGTGCCGCTGAAAAACAGCAATGACTTTTACTAGAAGCATTTTTGCTAATGGAAATATATTGCAACAATGCGTCTATTTAAAGTTGAAATGCAGTGATGCATCTTTACCTATCTATCCCTTTTAATATATAGAGAAAAAGAAAGCATACAAATTTAATAGTTTGTTTTCTTTCTTCTTGTAGGATTTATGAAAAGTACGGTGAATCTGCCGTCAGATCCTTTGTTAAGTTGTATCCTTCAGTTTTACCGGTGGATATAAATCAGATTTGCAAAGAAAATCCAGGACACTTCTTAGCATATCTGGATAGCCTAATCAAATCTAAACCCGAGGAACAGAGGTAAGCGTTTTGTCTCAATAAAAACTCTTTACGCAGGTAGCAATGGAATCTCACATACGTTATTTAAAGAATATGAAACGGCTCTTGCTTTATAGTAAAATTGTGCTTTGTCTCACGCTCCCTAAAGAGAACAAAAAGCAAATTCTCAGCCTACAAATGCTGCAAATCAAGTAACTGGTGTAGACAATTTGCAGCATTTTGATTTTTGGCCTCTAGGGAGCGTGGCACAAAGAGAATATTTTTTACATAAATGTACATTACATAAGACAATATAATGTGACCTTGTGGGTTTGTCCCTGAGTTTATAATCATCTAGTGCAGGGATTTCCAACTGGCAGACCCTGAGCCACATGCGGCCCTCTGCATTAGTTTTTTGGCTCCTGGGGATATATGTGTTTGAGGATTTATGGAAAAGGTACAAACAAGTTGGCCACAACTCAAAAAAGCTATTTGGAGGGGAAAACAGAAAACAGTGTGTATCCTGCAACCTTACTTAAATCTGAGTTTAGGAAATGTATCACTTGTGTGGTTAATACCTATAAACGTTATATGCGGTCTGTAAGGCTTCTATATAATTCATCTGCGGCCCTCATGTGTTAGGTGGTTGTTCATCACTGATCAAGTATATAGGCCTTTTATCCTAAAAGGACATTGAGTATGAAACCTTTCTTTCATGGTTCAGATAGCGAATAACTTTTCAAATTTCTAATTTACTTCTAATATCAGTTTTGCTGCATTTTCTTAGTATTCTTTGTTAAAGGAGGAACAATGCAATACTGGGAGATAGCTTAACACATCAGTAAGCCAATAACAAGAAGCATATATATGCAGCCACCAATTAGCATCTAGCTCCCAGCTCCTGAGCCTACCTAGGTATGCTTTTCAACAAAGGATACCAACAGAACTGATTAAAATAGATAAAGAAGTAAATTGGAAAATTGTTTAAAATGGTATGTTCTATCTAAATCATAAAGGAAAAAAATTGTAAAGCTAAAAATAAAAGTAAACCACGTGTGAAAGGGTTAAAATAAGACTCAAGGAAATACATTTAGGGTGAAAAGACAAAATAAAGTAGTGATAAGGGCAGTAGTGGCAAACCTGTAGCACAAATGCCCAAGGTGGCAGTCAAACTAATTTGCTGACGCCTTCTCTGCACACCATAATACGTCTGGTTTTATTTGCTTAATACACGCTATAAATTGGGAGTATAAATTATGGATTTAAAAGCAAAATTAATCTTTAATATTTCTTTAATGTGCCTTTTAAATATAAAAAATGTCCCTATGGGCAGATGAGTTATTTTGTTAGATGATGATGATGATAATAGCTTATTATGGCACACACTGTCTATATGGTCAGCATCTGTGAAACGGGGAATGATGGTGAAATAAAGTGAAAGTTACAACTAACTAGATTACTGTAAGCATCAGGACACTTTATTTTCTATCCTACAGGTTGTCTTTACTACAGACTCTTGCACAACCTGAGTCTTTAAAGTTGGATTGGCTTCTTTTGGCAGTTTCCCATGATGCCCCTCAAACAAAAAATACAGTGGATCCTGAGGGAAATCCCAGGTTGGCTTTAAATCTAATGTTCTCTGTATATTTAAATCTAAGATGAATTGATCAATATTAACCTCTCACCTTCTTTAATCCCTTCACTACTGGGACTTTCAGAGAAAAACAAAATACAGAGAATGTTTAGCATGTTTGCTATCACTCCATTTAAACAGAAATAAATCCTTTTTATTTTATTATATATATATAAATAAATATATATATATATATATATATATATATATATATATATATATATATATATATATATATATATATATATATATATATATATATATATATTGTTTAAGCAGACAACCCAAGGTATTGATCTAGGCCCATTTTGGTATATTTCATGCCACCATTTCACCGCCAAATGCAAAATAAATTAATGGTTGTTATTTTTTCACAAACTTTGGGTTTTTCACTGAAAGTATTTACAAACAGCTTGTGCAATTATGGCACAGATGGTTGTAAAAGCTTCTGTGGGATCCCCTTTCTTCAGAAATAGCAGATATATATGGCTTTTTGGTAATTAGAAGGCCACTAATTGCAGCTGCGCACCACACTTCTATTATTCCCTCCCCCTTCCGCTGTTGAGCCACCCACCGCCTCCCGGATTCCACCCTGCACTTCCTGCCATCACCAGCAGTTGATCGTTGCAGACAGTGACACAGACAGTGTCACTGTGTAACGATCTGACATCTGCCCTCATATGGAACTGAAGCACCGATTGCGCTCTGGTTTCATATTTGGGCAGATGCTTGAATAATTTATTGTAATGTGCCTTTATACCTGAGTACTGTATAAAAATGACTGTAGTGAACAATTGAGTGCCATCTGTTACTGCCACACAGCAAACATGAGACTCCTAATTATATTCTATTCTTTCTGACAACCCATAAAACTAAAATGACTGAGATCTAGACTTTATCAAGATATATTTATTTCATTAAAGAGCTTGTAATGCCTACAGTGATGTGAATACTCTTATGTATATTTCAGGCCTCGCTCGCATTTATTTACATGGGGTTATGGACAGCTCATAATGATTTTAATTAAACTCCCAGCAGACTTCGAAACCAAAGAGAAAATGTCAGCAATTTGTAAATCATTTGGGTAAGAAGAATTAAGCAGCGTGAAAATACTGATTGTGTTGTAAGAAAACGCACACTTCCTGTAATTACAAAATAGCTACTTAGATTTTAAAGGGTCATAAAAGTCCTATAAATGGTTTAACACGTGTGACCTCTGTGATGTTGTACTGGCGTCTCCAAGTTAAAGGGACAGCGTACAGTAAAATTGGTTTCTCCTTAATGTGTTTATAGCACCTGCTGCAGTGTTTTAAAGTGTATGGGAAATTGTCCCTTAAAGGGACATGAAACCCACATTTTGTTCTTATAGGTAGAACAGACAATTTTAAACAACTTTCCAGTTTACTTTTATTATCAAATGTGCTTCGATCTCTTGGTATCCTTTGTTGAAGGAGCAGCAATGCACTACTGGTTTCTAACTGAACACATGGGTGAGCCAATAACAATTGATTTATCTATATGCAGCCACCTAGGTTATTTGCTGCTCCTGAGCTTTCCTAGATAAATCTTTCAACAAAGGATAACAAAAAGGAAGCAAATTAAATAATATAATTAATTGGAAAGTTGTTTAAAATTGTATTCTCTGTCTAATTGTGACTTTACTGTCCCTTTAAGGTATCATTTTGTATATGAATTAACTGTTACTGCTAATTGAAACCACAACCCAATGAAATGTGTTGAGCTAGCAGGGAAAGCAGACCTAATTATCTTTTGTCTAATATCTAAGTCCTCCTTAACTTTTTTGCTGTTTACTCAAAGCCCAAGAGAAGAATGCAAAATGAACATTTTAGTAACTCTCTGTCACAGCCCCCCAGTAGGAGCGTTATTTTATCTAATCTTGTTTACAGGGGTTTTGTTTAACCAGAACTTAAAGGGACATAAAACCCAATTTTTTTTCCTCTCATGATTCAGATAGAACATAGAATTTTAAACAACTTTCCAATTTACTTCTGTTCTCAAATATTATTCATTTTCTTGTTATCCTTTGTAGAAAAGCAGTAAAGTAAGCTTATGAGTATGCACGTGTCTGCAGCTCTAAAATGGCAGCAGTTTTGCAACAATGTTATTCATTAGCAAGAGCACTAGATGGCAGCACTATTTCCTGTCATGTAGAGCTTTAGGCATGTGCACGCTACCTACCTAGGTATCCCTTCAACAAAGAATAGCATGAGAAAAAAGCAAATTTGATATTAGAAGTAAATTGGAAACTTTTTAAAAATTGTCTTTTCTATCTGAATAATGAAAGACATTTTTTGGGTTTAATGTCCCTTTAAGTTAAAAAATGTTCATTATAGGTGGGGAAACAATAGACAAAATATGTTATTTCAAATGAGAAAATAAAGGTGAAGGAGCTATTTGTAAACAATGCAATACACTCCAGTATGTAAAATAAATAATTGGGAACACATTAAAGGAGAAACACTATTAATGTACACTGTTCCATTAACCACCCATTTGGCTATGGATCTCAATTGTGTTAAGAAAATGCTTTAACGCAGAGTATTTTCCTATTGCACCCCTGTGCTGAGCTGGAGTATTTAGCTGTTTTTCACATTTAGTTAAGCCCTGTAGTAGATAGTTTTTTTCCATTTTTCACATATTGTATATTTGTTTTTGTTTTACAGCAGATTCAAACTAAGACCTGCACACAAATAAATGCACATTTATTCATGCCAGGTGATCAATATTATTACAACAATGGTCACTTAGCTACTACAGATTATATAGGGGGAGTATTTTAAACATGGGCTTTGAAATTTGGGGTCTTGGGGGATCTGAGCTCAAGGGGTTTGAATACTTAACCCCCCACCCCCCATCTAGCTCCCTGCAGCAGACAGGCACTTCTGAGTTTCATGGGTGTTGTGACATTGCCAGCCACTTGGTCACCTCCTTCGCCCCAGTAAGTGCAGAGAACAATCCAATTAGTTCCAAAAGCTCCCCCCTGGGATGAGGAGACATCGTCATTCACACAATATTTATAGGGCGGATAATGACCAACACATGTTGTCATCCAGAGTTAAGGGGTTAAACACTTCTAATGCTGCATTTGCAGGTTACATAATTTGCTTTTTCACTTGCTAGGGAGCAAGTCGGTTTAAAGAAACAAAGACAAACAAATATCATGGAGCTAGTGTGACCAAACAGCCCACCAAAAAATAGTAATTGGAGACTACTATAAGCTAATGTAATGCCATTTCTTATGGTTAAAAGTACATACTGACTAGTAATGCCACAAGAAAGCCAGATGTACCTTGTGTGTATTTTACTCTTTACAATATGCACTTCACCAAACTAGGATTTATTGCAATATGTGGTGAACCTCTGACCCCAGGACTATGTACCCAGTGTTCAGTTTTATGTTATTAGGGGTTCAGTAAGAAGACAATCACAGAAAGGTTTTACGCTGTGGAAAGGGATTTGTGTAGCAGTTTTGGGTACCAGGGTGTTGGAGTTGGGCTGTGTGGTTATACTGATTGTACAACTCCAGTTATTAACAAACACTCTACACTTTCAGATATTGGCCAGGATACCTCTCTCTTTGCGTAGAGCTGGACAGAAGAAGAGAAGCCCTAACCAATATTGTGTATCTTGATGACATGAGCTTAATCAATGAAAATAATGGTTAGTGCTTTTAATTGAAAATTAATAATACTTTACTTGAAGGATGTATAGAAAAATACTTACATTTGAAGGCTATGGCCCCAATTTATCAAAGTCTGGCGGGCCTGATCCGACAGTGCGGATCAGGTCCGCCAAACCTCACTGAATACGGCGAGCAATACGCTCGCCGTATTCAGCATTGCACCAGCAGCTCACAAGAGCTGCTGGTGCAACACCGCCCCCCTGCAGACTCGCGGCCAATCGGCCGCCAGCAGGGGGTGTCAATCAACCCGATCGGGTTGATTTCCGGCGATGTCTTTGTGACCGCTGCTACATAACTGCTTTTTCTGGCGAGCCTGCAGGCTCGCCAGAAACACGGGGCATCAAGCTCCATTCGTAGATTGTGTAGATGCCGAGTTATCCTAACCTTGTTCATCTGTAGGACCCCAGTAGTACCAAAATGCCTTTGTGATTATGAAGGACCATTACACCTTCAAAAACCCACCATAAAAGACATTAAATTGACATGGGAGTCAAAATTAAATTATCTTGCCCCACAGCTAATACTTGCCAGTGACATCCCCCTTTCCCAAGACATAGATGTAAAAAAAGCCATTCCTTCTTCTCCAGCTTAAAGTGACACTAAACCCAAATGTTTTCTGTCATGATTCAGATAGAGCTCAACATTTTATGCAACTTTCTTACTCCTATTATCACATTTTCTTCATTCTCTTTGTATCTTTATTTGAAATACAAGCATGTAAGTTTAGATGCCGGCCCATTTTTTGGTGAACAACCTGGGTTGTTCTTGCTGATTGGTGGATAAATTCATCCACCAGTAAAAAAGTGCTCTCTAGAGTTCTGAACCAAAAAAAAAGCTTAGATGCCTTCTTTTTCAAATAAAGATAGCAAGAGAACAAAGACAAATTGATAATAGGAGTAAATTAGAAAGTTGCTTAAAATTTCATGCTCTATCCAAATCACAAAAGAAAAAATGTGGGTTCAGTGTCCCTTTAAGACACTCAGTTTAACCCTCTTCATTCCTAGTTCTGTCGATCACAGAATGGGAAAAACTAGAGTCATCTTTATTTCTTTCTAATGACACGGTGAGTCCACAGATCATCTTAATTACTGTTGGGAATATCACTCCTGACCAGGAGGAGAAGGCAAAGAGCACCACAACAAAAGCTGTTAAATACCACTCCCCCTACCCACAATCCCCAGTCATTCTCTTTGCTTGTATCAGTTGCAAGGAGGGGTAAAGTTAGGTGTCTGCTTCTTCAATCAAGAGTTTATTTTTTAAGCAGAGCAAGTTTATTCTGGTTTTCTTTGGGGTTTAGCCGTAGTCCATGTCAGTCTCTTCAGTAGAGCAAGTGGTGGCTTTTAAGCATTTGGGAACTTGTGGGGTATAATCCCACTGGGCCTCCCAAGTAATTTCATGCTGCCCTTGGTTGAAAGTTTGAGTGTTTACTTTTTTTTCTTCTTTCCACAGGTCCATGTGGGGTAGGAAGCTCCTCTCGTACCAAGTGAGCTGTCCTGCTGCCGGACAGATTTTTGAGGTAAGTGCCTATTTCTTTCCCTGTTTTGATATAGGAGAATTTGGCACTTTGACAGTTGATTCTGTCTAAATATACAATGTCTTCTAGGTTAATGGTTTATTGTATGGCAGTTTTGCAGGTACTGGGGATGTTTGGAGGCATACGGCTAGATTTAGAGTTCGGCGGTAGCCGTCAAAACCAGCGTTAGAGGCTCCTAACGCTGGTTTTGGGCTACCGCTGGTATTTAGAGTCAGTGATTAAAGGGTCTAACGCTCACTTTACAGCCGCGACTTTTCCATACCGCAGATCCCCCTACGCCATTTGCGTAGCCTATCTTTTCAATGGGATCTTCCTAACGCCGGTATTTAGAGTCGTTTCTGCAGTGAGCGTTAGAGCTCTAACGACAAGATTCCAGCCGCCTGAAAATAGCAGGAGTTAAGAGCTTTCTGGCTAACGCCGGTTTATAAAGCTCTTAACTACTGTACCCTAAAGTACACTAACACCCATAAACTACCTATGTACCCCTAAACCGAGGTCCCCCCACATCGCCGCCACTCGATTAAAAATTTTAACCCCTAATCTGCCGACCGCCACCTACGTTATACTTATGTACCCCTAATCTGCTGCCCCTAACACCGCCGACCCCTGTATTATATCTATTAACCCCTAACTTGCCCCCCACAACGTCGCCGCAAGCTACTTAAAATAATTAACCCCTAATCTTCCGACCGCAAATCGCCGCCACCTACGTTATCCCTATGTACCCCTAATCTTCTGCCCCTAACATCGCCGACCCCTATGTTATATTTATTAACCCCTAATCTGCCCCCCACAACGTCGCCGACACCTGCCTACACTTATTAACCCCTAATCTGCCGAGCGGACCTGAGCGCTACTATAATAAAGTTATTAACCCCTAATCCGCCTCACTAACCCTATCATAAATAGTATTAACCCCTAATCTGCCCTCCCTAACATCGCCGACACCTACCTTCAATTATTAACCCCTAATCTGCCGACCGGAGCTCACCGCTATTCTAATAAATGTATTAACCCCTAAAGCTAAGTCTAACCCTAACACTAACACCCCCCTAAGTTAAATATAATTTTTATCTAACGAAATAAATTAACTCTTATTAAATAAATGATTCCTATTTAAAGCTAAATACTTACCTGTAAAATAAATCATAATATAGCTACAATATAAATTACATTTATATTATAGCTATTTTAGGATTAATATTTATTTTACAGGTAACTTTGTATTTATTTTAACCAGGTACAATAGCTATTAAATAGTTAAGAACTATTTAATAGTTACCTAGTTAAAATAATTACAAATTTACCTGTAAAATAAATCCTAACCTAAGATATAATTAAACCTAACACTACCCTATCAATAAAATAATTAAATAAACTACCTACAATTACCTACAATTAACCTAACACTACACTATCAATAAATTAATTAAACACAATTGCTACAAATAAATACAATTAAATAAACTATCTAAAGTACAAAAAATAAAAAAGAACTAAGTTACAGAAAATAAAAAAATATTTACAAACATAAGAAAAATATTACAACAATTTTAAACTAATTACACCTACTCTAAGCCCCCTAATAAAATAACAAAGACCCCCAAAATAAAAAATTCCTTACCCTATTCTAAATTTAAAAAGTTACAAGCTCTTTTACCTTACCAGCCCTGAACAGGGCCCTTTGCGGGGCATGCCCCAAGAATTTCAGCTCTTTTGCCTGTAAAAAAAAACATACAATACCCCCCCCCCAACATTACAACCCACCACCCACATACCCCTAATCTAACCCAAACCCCCCTTAAATAAACCTAACACTAAGCCCCTGATGATCTTCCTACCTTGTCTTCACCATGCCAGGTTCACCGATCCGTCCTGGCTCCAAGATCTTCATCCAACCCAAGCAGGGGCTAGACATCCACTGAAGAAGTCCAGAAGAGGGTCCAAAGTCTTCCTCCTATCCGGCAAGAAGAGGACATCCGGACCGGCAAACATCTTCTCCAAGCGGCATCTTCTATGTTCTTCCATCCGATGACGACCGGCTCCATCTTGAAGACCTCCAGCGCGGATCCATCCTCTTCTTCCGACGACTAGACGACGAATGACGGTTCCTTTAAGGGACGTCATCCAAGATGGCGTCCCTCGAATTCCGATTGGCTGATAGGATTCTATCAGCCAATCGGAATTAAGGTAGGAATTTTCTGATTGGCTGATGGAATCAGCCAATCAGAATCAAGATCAATCCGATTGGCTGATCCAATCAGCCAATCAGATTGAGCTCGCATTCTATTGGCTGATCGGAACAGCCAATAGAATGCGAGCTCAATCTGATTGGCTGATTGGATCAGCCAATCGGATTGATCTTGATTCTGATTGGCTGATTCCATCAGCCAATCAGAAAATTCCTACCTTAATTCCGATTGGCTGATAGAATCCTATCAGCCAATCGGAATTCGAGGGACGCCATCTTGGATGACGTCCCTTAAAGGAACCGTCATTCGTCGTCTAGTCGTCGGAAGAAGAGGATGGATCCGCGCTGGAGGTCTTCAAGATGGAGCCGGTCGTCATCGGATGGAAGAACATAGAAGATGCCGCTTGGAGAAGATGTTTGCCGGTCCGGATGTCCTCTTCTTGCCGGATAGGAGGAAGACTTTGGACCCTCTTCTGGACTTCTTCAGTGGATGTCTAGCCCCTGCTTGGGTTGGATGAAGATCTTGGAGCCAGGACGGATCGGTGAACCTGGCATGGTGAAGACAAGGTAGGAAGATCATCAGGGGCTTAGTGTTAGGTTTATTTAAGGGGGGTTTGGGTTAGATTAGGGGTATGTGGGTGGTGGGTTGTAATGTTGGGGGGGGGTATTGTATGTTTTTTTTTACAGGCAAAAGAGCTGAAATTCTTGGGGCATGCCCCGCAAAGGGCCCTGTTCAGGGCTGGTAAGGTAAAAGAGCTTGTAACTTTTTAAATTTAGAATAGGGTAAGGAATTTTTTATTTTGGGGGTCTTTGTTATTTTATTAGGGGGCTTAGAGTAGGTGTAATTAGTTTAAAATTGTTGTAATATTTTTCTTATGTTTGTAAATATTTTTTTATTTTCTGTAACTTAGTTCTTTTTTATTTTTTGTACTTTAGATAGTTTATTTAATTGTATTTATTTGTAGCAATTGTGTTTAATTAATTTATTGATAGTGTAGTGTTAGGTTAATTGTAGGTAATTGTAGGTAGTTTATTTAATTATTTTATTGATAGGGTAGTGTTAGGTTTAATTATATCTTAGGTTAGGATTTATTTTACAGGTAAATTTGTAATTATTTTAACTAGGTAACTATTAAATAGTTCTTAACTATTTAATAGCTATTGTACCTGGTTAAAATAAATACAAAGTTACCTGTAAAATAAATATTAATCCTAAAATAGCTATAATATAAATGTAATTTATATTGTAGCTATATTATGATTTATTTTACAGGTAAGTATTTAGCTTTAAATAGGAATCATTTATTTAATAAGAGTTAATTTATTTCGTTAGATAAAAATTATATTTAACTTAGGGGGGTGTTAGTGTTAGGGTTAGACTTAGCTTTAGGGGTTAATACATTTATTAGAATAGCGGTGAGCTCCGGTCGGCAGATTAGGGGTTAATAATTGAAGGTAGGTGTCGGCGATGTTAGGGAGGGCAGATTAGGGGTTAATACTATTTATGATAGGGTTAGTGAGGCGGATTAGGGGTTAATAACTTTATTATAGTAGCGCTCAGGTCCGGTCGGCAGATTAGGGGTTAATAAGTGTAGGTAGGTGTCGGCGACGTTGTGGGGGGCAGATTAGGGGTTAATAAATATAACATAGGGGTTGGCGATGTTAGGGCAGCAGATTAGGGGTACATAAGGATAACGTAGGTGGCGGCGGTTTACGGAGCGGCAGATTAGGGGTTAAAAGTGTAATGCAGGGGTCAGCGATAGCGGGGGCGGCAGAATAGGGGTTAATAAGTGTAAGGTTAGGGGTGTTTAGACTCGGGGTACATGTTAGAGTGTTAAGTGCAGACGTAGGAAGGGTTACCGCATAGCAAACAATGGGGCTGCGTTAGGAGCTGAACGCTGCTTTTTTCCAGGTGTTAGGTTTTTTTTCAGCTCAAACAGCCCCATTGTTTCCTATGGGAGAATCGTGCACGAGCACGTTTTTGAGGCCGGCCGCGTCCGTAAGCAACTCTGGTATCGAGAGTTGCATTTGCGGTAAAAATGCTCTACGCTCCTTTTTTGGAGCCTAACGCAGCATTTGTTTGAACTCTCGATACCAGAGTTAAATTTATGGTGCGGCCAGAAAAAAACCCGCGGAGCGTTAACAGCCCTTTTACCGCCGAACTCTAAATCTAGGCCATAGTTTATTATGTTTTCACTTTGGTGTACGTTTTTTGTTTGTGTATTAATGGCTACCGGGTGGTTTTTTTAGGCCACGCCCACAATAGGTGGGCTTATCTGAGATAGCAAGGATGTTTTTGGCGCCCTTTTAGCTGTTTTCTGTTGTTCCTGGATGTTGCAGCTCTGTTGCATAGCTCCTCAGAGGTGGTTCAGCGTTCTCTCCGGTGCAGCTGTATGGGGGTCCGGATCATTTTCTGTTTTTGTTTCTGCCAGCAAGGAAGTCAAGTAGGCACCTCAGCAGAGCTTGCTGAGGTGTAGAGGTTGCCTGTTGTTTTTTTGTGGGGTTGCTGCTCCGTTTATATTTAAGTTTCTGTCTGAATTTCAGGGACTAACGTTTGTATCTCTTTTTGCATTAATTTTGTTAAAGATTGTTTCTGTAAGATTTATTGTGCAGTTTATTTAAGGATTTTCTAGTTAAAAAAAAAAATCTGTTTAAAATTTAAAGGGACAGTCACGTTTTTTTGTTTCATTAAAATTCTGATTTGAACTTAGAATTTTTTATTGATTAAGGTTTTTTCCTTTGAAATAAGATGGACCAAGAGGCCCTGCAAGCTGTTGCTTGTTCTCTATGTTTCAATACTAATGTTGAGCCTCCTATTCCTTTTTGTTCCTCTTGTATTGAAAGAACATTACATTACAAGGATAGACTTTTTGATTCTGAGCCTTCATTGTCTAGGGCAAATGTTCAGGAGACTCCTGTTCAGGCTAATCTTCAGCTTTCTCCTCAAACGTCCCAATCTTCTGCAGTGCCCTGGGTTTCGTCTCAGGTTGGTTTTTCCTTGCAGGATATGGCTACCCATATATCCTTGGCAGTATCTGAGGCTTTGTCTGCTTTTCCTATGTTGCAGGGGAAGCGCAAGAGGAAGTATAAGGTTTCTGATTCTGTTGCAATTGTGTCTAGTGTTTCTTCTCATAAGTCTGAGGAGGAACATACTTCAGTAGCATCTGAGGGTGAGATCTCGGATTCTGATAGTGTAAATCCTTCTTCTGAACCTGGGGTTGTTTCATTTAGGTTTAAGCTAGAAAGGAACAAAACCTCCGTTTGTTACTCAAGGAGGTTTTGGCTACCTTGGATGACTCTGAGGCATCAGTCATGGTTATTCCTAAGAAATCTAGTAAACTTAATAAGTTTTTTGATGTCCCTTCCTCTGTGGAAGTTTTTTTCAATACTAGATCATGTTTCAGATATTATTGCACGAGAATGGGAGAAGCCTGGGATTCCTTTTTACTCTTCTCCAATTTTTAGGAAGATGTTTCCTATTGCGGATTCTATTAAGGAATCTTGGCAGATGGTTCCTAAGGTGGAGGGAGCAGTTTACACTCTGACCAAGAGGACTACTATTCCTATTGAGGACAGCTGTTCCTTTAAAGATCCTATGGATAAGAAGTTGGAAGCTTTGCTTAAAAAGATTTATGTTCACCAGGGGTATCAATGGCAACCGGCTGCATGTATTGCTATGGTTACTAGTGCTGCGGCATATTGGTTTGATGCATTGTCTAATTCTATTCAGCAAGATACTCCTCTTGAAGAAATTCAAGATAGAATCAAGGCTTTAAAGTTGGCTAATTCCTTTATTGCAGATGCTTCTCTACAGGTCATCAAGTTGGGAGTTAAAATTTCTGGATTTGCCATTTTAGATCGCAGAGCTTTATGGTTAAAATCCTGGTCTGCGGATGTGTCCTCTAAGCTTTTGTCTATTCCTTACAAGGGTAAGGCCTTGTTTTGGCCAGGTTTGGCTGAGATTATTTCTGATATTACGGGAGGGAAGGGGCATTCTCTTCCTCAGGATAAAAGAAATAAACAGAAGGGTCAGCAGAGTAATTTTTGTTCCTTTCATAACTACTCTGGTAAATCTTCCTCTTCTTCCTTCAATCAGGAACAGTCCAAACATTCTTGGAAGTCAAATCAGTCTTGGAATAAGGGGAAGCAGTCCAGGAAGCCTGTTGCTGACTCAAAATCAGCATGAAGGGTCTGCCCCTGATCTGGGAATCGATCTTGTGGGGGCCAGACTCTTTCTTTTCTCAAGCTTGGGTTTGAGATGTTCAGGATCCCTGGGTGGTAGATATCGTGTCCCAGGGTTACAAACTGGAGTTCAAGAATTTTCCTCCCAGAGGCAGGTTTCTTCTCTCTAGGTTATCTGTAAACCAGATAAAAGGAGAGGTGTTCTTCAAAACTGCCTAGACTGCGGAGGACTCGCAGGAGGTTGTCGCACTCATGGTTGTTATACTGAGACAAACACGTAAATTGTATAGTTAAAGAAAATTGCAAATGATCGACATTTTAACTTAGTTACTTAGTTCACCCCTTCTTGTTCAATAAAGGCCATAGAGTGTGAAACGCATCCTCGCAGATGTCACTCTTGACAAAATTAATGTTATTATGGTTTATTACATGCTTTATGTCTGTTTCTTCCTTTCTTTTCTTGCTGCTCTATTTGTTCAGACTCACTACAATACAATTAAATACACTAAAGCTTCAGCTTGTTGACATACGTAGGTCAGCAAGACCCATAATATACACTTACTTACTCCTCTATGGCTAATTCTCAATGCCTCCATAAGCTATTAGACTCCATAAGAATTCAGACAATAAACACTAAAGGACTTAACATCCCGACTAAAAGATCTCAAGCTTTATGAGACTTTAAGAGGCACAAATCAGACATAGTATTTGTACAGGAGACCCATTTTATAAAAAATAAAGAACCACTAACCTTTACACTAAAATTTGGCACGTTACTATGCTTCCCACCCTAAAGCCAAAAAGTAGGGGGTTGGGATTCTAATCAAGCTAAATATCCTGTTCACAGTAATTAAGACAGTCAAGTACAGAGAGGGTAGATACATTATATTAATAGGCCTATTGTAGGGCAGTCCGGTTAAGTTAGTTTCCATATATTCTCCGAACTCTAATAAAGTTAGATTGTTTAAAGTGGTAGCTAATTTAATTTTAGAACATGAAAAAGGAACTCTGATACTTTGCGGAGATCTGAATATGCCCTTAGATCCTCAGCTAGACTGTTTGTCTACGTACTCCTCAGTACCAACCTCACATATCAACCGCACTAATAATTACCTTAAAAAACGGGTTGTTCATGATCTCTGGAGGGTTTCGAACCCAGAAAAAGAGATTACACGTTCTATTCATACCCCCACAAACTATACACAAGAATAGATTACATCTTTAATGATGTCACATTCCTCTCATTATTTCACTCCACACAAATCCCACCCCTTACCTGGTCTGACCATGCTTCAGTCTTGGGCACACTAACTTGGCCAACCAAACTGATTCAAGACTATATATGGAGACTGGATGGCCATTTACTTTCAGACCCCTTGATCTCACAACATATCTCAAAAGCCATAACAGAATATTTTACCTCTAACTCCACCCCAGACCTTTCTCAAGCTACTATATGGGAGGCCCACAAATGCGTGATACGGGGGGAACTCAGGCATAAAAGAATCAATGTTGAACAAAAGCGTGCATATTTAACAGCACTTATTACTAATATTTAATCACTAGAACAGAGACCTAAGAAGTCCCCAGATGACCACTCTCTACTAATTGCTCTGCAATTGGAACGGGAAAAACTAGCGTCCTATTATAACAAAGAACACAAAAGACAAACTTTAAGACTACAACAATCACATTATGAGGGTCTAACTAAATCAGGCAGTTCCCTTGCACGGTACCTAAAGCAAAAAGCGCACAAGTCATTTATCTTAAGTATAAAAGACGACCAGAATAAAAACATTTCTCTTCCAAATCCATAGCAAAAACCCTCAGAGAATATTATCAAAAGTTATATAACCTAAATAGTCCAACTAACCTAAAACCATTAGAACAAGACACAAAAACTAAAGGAATAGCCATGTTTCTAGCCTCCCTTCATCTCCCCCAACTCTCCTCCTATCAAAAAAATCAACTAGAAGAACCCATATCATTGGAGAAAATTAATGTGGTTATCAAAGACCTCCCAATGGCAAGGCACAAGGCCCTGATGGATTCAGTAACGGATATTATAAACAATTTCAAGAAGAACTGTTGCCTCAATTTACACGTTTTGTTAACTATATTGATGAATCTAAGGCATTACCCCCCTGCCTACTAGAGGCACACATTATCCTTCTACCAAACCCTAACAAAGCTTTAGACCACCCATCACATTATAGGCTAATTTCACTCCTAAACTCCAATGTAAAAATCTTCGCGAAGGTGTTGGCAAACCGTGTGAATTGCATGTTACCGGAAATAATCCATCAGGACCAGGTGGGATTTATCCCAAAACGAGTGGCCAAAGACAACACGGTCAGGGCCTTTAACCTCATTCACGGGTATCCTTACTGTCTATAGACGCAGAAAAGGCCTTTGACCATGTTGACTGGTTGTTTGTACATTCTACGTTAGAATCCATGGGCTTTGGTCCCAAAATGATAGACAGAATTTTCTCCTTATACTTACAACCCAATGCTAAACTGCTAATAAATGGAACCTTATCCACCCCTTTTACAATAACTAATGATACCCGGCAGGGTTGTCCCCTTTCTCCCCTTCTATTTGCGTGCTTTATTGAAACCATTGGGATTAAGATGAGACAAAACCCTAATATAAAAGGGATACAAGTGGGTTCACAATCATATGTCCTCTCCCTTTTCTTATTTTCACTCACCGACCCTGAAAATTCTGTTTCACCATTATTAGAAGAATTCCAACTATTTCACACATTATCCTATTTTAAGATTAATTATTTGCAAAGGATTCTAAGTCTAACCCTAAAACATTCTTTAAGTACATAAATAGCAAAAAATCAAAGAAAGACAATATAGGTACATTAAAATGCGTGGAGGGTAGCATGATTGACAGGGAGAAGGCTGAGGTACTAAACCAGTTTTTTTTCTTCAGTATACACAAGAGAGGAACCATTGGCTGATACTTTCGAACAAAATAGAACATGCCAGCCCTTACCATTAACTGGGTTATGTATAGAGGATATCAGGAACAAATTGGATAATATTAAGGTAAATAAAACTCCAGGCCCAGATGGAATACACCAAAGGGTACTTAGCACTGTTATAGACAAACCTCTACTCTTAATTTTTCAAGACTCATTATCCTCAGGCATGGTACTCAAGGATTGGCGTAAAGCTGATGTGGTGCCACTCTTCAAAAAGGGAAGTAGGGATGATCCAGGAAGCTATAGACCAGTTAGTCTGACATCAATAGTGGGGAAGATATTTGAAGAGATTATAAAGGATTATATTGATGAGCATATTCGTGTAAACAAGATTGTGAGTTCTAATCAGCATGGTTTTATGTGAAATAGATCATGTCAAACTAATCTAATTAGATTCTATGAGGAAGTAAGTAAAAATATAGATAAAGGGGAATCAGTTGATGTGGTATACTTAGATTTTGAAAAGGCGTTTGATACAGTGCTACATGAGAGATTAATGCACAAAATTGAGGGACTGGGAATAGCTGAAAATGTTAGCTCATGGATAAATAACTGGATAAAAGATAGGGAGCAACAAGTAGTAGTAGTAAATGGATCATACTCGGATTGGACAAAGGTAATCAGTGGAGTCCCCCAGGGATCAGTACTGGGCCCCATTCTTTTTAATATTTTTATAAATGACTTGGAGCAAGGATTAAATAGCAACATCTCTATTTTTGCAGATGATACGAAGTTAAGTAAGGTCATTAGGTCGTTACAAAAGGACCTGCAAAAATTAGAAGTATGGGCAGGTAAATGGAAAATGAGATTTAATACGAGAAAATGCAAGGTTCTATCTTTTGGAAGTAAAAATAAGCAGGCAGTGTATTATTTAAATGGGACAAGACTTAGCCAAACACAGGAGTAAAGGGATTTGGGGGTAGTAATAGATAACAAGCTAAAGATGGGTGCACAATGCAGGGCAGTGGCTTCACAGGCTAATAAGATACTAGCATGTATTAAGAGGCATTGATTCAAGGGAGGAAAGCATAATTCTGTCACTATATAAAGCCCTGGTAAGACCTCACCTTGAGTATGCAGTGCAGTTCTGGGGACCGATCGCAAAAAAAGATATTGCAGAACTAGAAAACGTTCAGTGAAGGGCCACAAAGCTAATAAGAGGATTGGAGAATTTAAGCTATGAGGAGAGGCTAGCCAAACTGGGTCTGTTTTCTTTAGAAAAAAGGCGTTTGAGAGGTGACATGTTTACTTTACATAAATATATTCAAGGCCCAGAGATGGCAGAAGCTCTGTTTATTCCAAGAAAATTGTTTGTGACAAAAGGTCACAATTTAAGGTTGGAGGAAAGGAGATTTAATCTCCTGCAACAGAAACGTTTTTTTAACTGTAAGAGCAATAAAATTGTGGAACTCATTACCAAAGGAGGTGGTGAATGCAATACCCTAGATACATTTAAAAATTGTTTGGATGCATTTCTGTCTATAAATACAATTCATAGATATGATTGCTAGTATTAAATGGGTCACCTTTTAGCGGATTATTTAAACTTAACTGGAGCTTTTTGTAAGTATTTCTTTTTAAAAGACACAATGAGTCCATGGATTTCATCCTTACTTGTGGGATATCGCCTCCTGGCCAGCATGAGGAGGCAAAGAGCACCACAGCAGATCTGCATATATAGCTCCTCCCTTCCCTCCCACTCGAGTCATTCTCTTTGCCTGTGTTAGTGATAGGAAGAGGTAAAGTGAGGTGTTAGTTTAGATTATTCAATCAAGAGTTTATTATTTTTAAAATGGTACCAGTGAGTGCTATTTTTTTTATAGGGTGTAGCCATATTCCTTGTCAGCCTCTAGAGTAGAGCTAGAGGTGGCTTTAAAGCAATTGGAACTGGTGGGCAGTGTTCCCTCTAAGGCCAGTTTTGTGTGCGGCCCAGCAGTGAAACAGTTAATAAGAGAACCATACCTTACAGTCTGCATTGTGCAATGTTTGCTAATTGCTGAGTGTGGTTACTTGATTAACTGTTTCACTGCTTGGCCGCACAAAAAAATGGTCTTAGAGGGAACAGTGCTGGTGGGACAAAGCTTTCACTGCACCTTCTGCTGATGGTCTTAGCAAATGTTATCTAAGGCCCTATATGTTTTCACAGGATGACAGAAGTGTGAAGAATTCTTGATCCTGTGAGATATCATGCTGTCGCTCAGCATAAAGGTATGTGCAGCCTTTTATTCTTCTGGGAGATAGATTAACTCAGAATGGGCTGCACGTGTTTCTACCTGATGTATGGGGTTGTTTAACTTTATTGTAATAAGTTTCTCTCCCTACTCTGTCACTTATGTTTTTCAGGACATGACATGGTAATTTTGAGATAGGCTTTTGTTTGGCAAATCTCAGATGTTATGGGCAGGACGCTGGGGACATTTATTTCGGGGTTAATATGCTCCGGTTTCGGGCTGTGTGTTTCAGGCTAAACAATAGTATGCCACAAGTTGTTTGGGCTAAGCAGTAGCATGCGCAACTGTTTTAGGAGACCGGCATTTGTTTTTTTACTAAGATACATTAGCCGGGTCCGGATATATTCTTCTTTGCGCCCACGAAGGGCAGGGCTTAGTTTCACGCACTTGGAAGTCGCGCATTAGTTGTCTCTACGTGATCCAGGCACCAGTACTTCCTGTTTCTACTGAGTTTGCTTCAAGTTTTCAGACACATAGTTAGTCGGATACCGGTGCTTACTACGACCGCATGGTTAAGGATCAAAGCAGGCGGTCCAAGGCATTTGGAGGATCGAGTAAAGTGATCAGTGTACCATGGGGGCAAGGTAGGCGCCTCAGCAGAGCTGTTGAGGCAGAGGTGTGCTTTATTTTCAGGAATTGAGTTTACATGTTAGCTTTTTTTGCTGAGTGCAGTAAAATTGTTATTGTTTTAAATTTTAAAGGCACGGTACACTTTTTGGTTTTAAAGGGCCATTATACACATTTTTTCTTTGCATAAATGTTTTGTAGATGATCTATTTATATAGCCCATAAAGTTTTTTTTTTTTGTTTTTTTTTTTAAATGTATAATTTTGCTTATTTTTAAATAACATTGCTCTGATTTTCAGACTCCTAACCAAGCCCCAAAGTTTTACTTGAATACCGTCAGCTACCTTCTCAAGCTTGCTCCTGTTTGTGTAAAGGGTCTTTTCATATGCAAAAGAAGGGGGAGGAGGGGGGAGTGTCTTATTTACCACTTGCAGTGGGCTTTCCAACTGCCTTTTCAACAGAGCTAAACTGAAAGCTTCTAAGTACGTTTTTAAACCATTTTATACTGGATTTTTATATCAGTATCTGTGCATCTTATTCTTTATAGTAGTGTCTATTACATGCACTTATATGAAAATGAGTGTATACTGTCCCTTTAAGGGATTGATAGACAGCACTCATATTAGAGCTGTTTTATTTCTTTTTTTTTCTGGCATAAAATTGTCAAGATTATTTAAGAAGCCACGACCAAAATTTTTGCTTGCTTATTTTGTCATGGAAGATCTTCAAAACGTTACATGTTTATGTGTTTAAATGCCAATGTGGAACCTCCTGTTACTTCTCAGGGTTCTACCGATGAGATACAGAGTATGCCGCAACTTTCTCCCCAAGCGTCACAGCCCTTAACGCCCGCTCAAGCGGAGCCATGTAACTCTGCAGCCTCTGCTGTGATTACTTTAAAGGATAATAGCTACTGTTATGTCCTCTACTCTTTCAGAGGCGTTATCTGCCTTTCCTGTATTCCAAGGCAAACGCAGAAGGAAGGAAGCCCACATGGTTAATTCAGCTTCTGATGCTTTGATGGCAATCTCAGATATACCCTCCCAGAGCTCTGAATTGGAGGGTATGGAGGTTATATCCGAAGGTGAACTTTCTGATTCTGGCAGTGTATTGCCACTGACAGATTCAAAAGTGGTTTCCTTCAGGTTTAAACTTGAACACCTCCGTTTGTTATTGAGGGAGGTTTTAGTGACTCTGGACGACTGTGATTCAATTGTGGTTCCTCCAGAGAAATTGAGTTAGTTGGACAGATATCTAGAAGTCCCTTCTTATTCTGATGTTTTTCCAGTTCCTAAGGGAACTTCAGAGATTATTGCTAAAGAATGGGAGAGACCAGGTATTCCTTTCTCTCCTTCTCCCGTTTTCAAGAAGATGTACCCTATAGCTGAGGCTATTAGGGATTCTTGGCAGACGGTTCCTAAAGTGGAAGGAGCTATTTCCACCTTGGCTAAATGAACTACTATTCCTTTTGAGAATAGTTGTGCTTTCAAAGCCAGTATGGATAAGAAATTGGAGGGCGTTCTTAAAAAGATTTATGTTCATCAGGGATTGCTATTGCAACCGGTGGCATGCATGGTTGAAATCTTGGTCTGCGGATGTGTCATCTAAGTCTAAGCTTTTGGCTATTCCTTACAAGGGGAAGACCCTGTTCGGGCCTGACTTGAAGGAAATTATTTCTGACGTCATTCCCTCCCTCAGGATAAGAAATCCAAACAGAGAGGTCGACAGAGTAATTTTCGTTCCTTTCGAAACTTTAAAGGAATCCCCCCTTCCTCTTCCTCTAAACAGGAAGGTAACTATTCGCAAACCAAGTCTACCTGGAGACCAAACCAGTCTTGGAACAATCTAAGAAGCCTGCTGCTGCTCCCAAGTCAGCATGAAGGGTTGGCTCCGATCCGGGACCGGATCTAGTAGGGGGCAGACTGTCTTTCTTCATCCAGGCTTGGATGAGAGATGTTCTGGATCCCTGGGCAATAGATATAGTGTCTCAGGGATACAAACTGGAATTCAGAAATTCTTCTGGCAAGGTCCCATACAGACATTGTACTTTCCTTCCTAAGGACCCACGGGTGGAAGGTAAACATAGAAAAGAGTTCATTAGTTCCTCAGACAAGAGTACCTTTTCTGGGCACTCTAATCGACTCTATGTCAATGAAGATTTTTCTGACGGAGGTCAGAAAGTTAAAGATTCTGAATACATGTCGACTCATTCAGTCCAATCCTCGTCCGTCAGTGGCTCAGTGCATGGAGGTAATCGGATTGAAGGTGGCGGCAATGGACATCGCTCCGTTTGCTCGTTTTCATCTCAGGCCTCTGCAATTGAGCATGCTCAGGCAGTGGAATGGAGATTATACAGTTTTGTCTCCTCAAGTAAATCTAGATCAGGAGACGAGGGTCTCTCTTCTGTGGTGGTTGTCGCTGGATCATCTATTCCAGGGGACATGCTTCCGCAGACCCTCATGGGTGATAGTGACAACAGATGCCAGCATGTTAGAATGGGGAGCAGTCTGGAACTCTCTAAGGGGGGGGGGGGAGCAGTTTCGTTTCATGCTATACACACAGTACACTGAAATGCCTCTTTTTAAAGCTAATAGGTTTGGCGCCATTTTCAAAACTTCTCTCTAGCACCACCATGTGTTTTTAACTATTTACACACCTTAATACATTAAACATTTAAAGGCAATCATTTCATTTATATTATGCCCTTTTAAATTTTTCTCAAAATGTTTTTTTAATAATAAAAACTATCTAAATAAATAACCAAGCTATTTATTTACAATTTACCCTCATTACTAATCTATATTTAGGTTTCATTAAAAAATTATGTTTATTTTTTTTAAAAAGATATTCACAGATTACCAGAAAACTGACCAATCAAAGGCCCTATTCATTCCATATGGGACCAAAGTTCCTAGTCTATTTATCCAATACATTTCTTTCTTTTAAGTAGCTTTTCACAGTCACCTCCCTTCCTCTGAGGGCCCACATGATCAATTATTTGCTACCTTAACTGACTAATACTATGTCCTTTTTCAAAAAAATGGTTAGATACTGGTACTTCCCTGTCCCCACATCTAATATTGGAGCGGTGCTGGCTCATTCTATCTCTGACTTTTCTCACCGTCTCACCAATATAGACGAGGGAACAGGGACACTTGATTAGATAGACAGCAAATGTTGTCTCACATGTGAAAACATTTCTAATAGTTAATTTTTGACCACTTCTTGGATGAAAAAAATCTTTTCCTTTTAATGATTGAGCTACAGCTAAGTTCCTTTTGCCTAAATACATCTGCTCTTTCTGTTTTGATGGGCCTATATCCGACCTAACAAAGTAGTCCCTCAAATTCCTAACCCTTTTATACGCAATGATTGGTTTTTCTTGGAACTCCTTAGCTTAACTATTGCATTTTTGAAGAATAGGCCAGTGCTTTATTTATAATTTTAGCAATTGAGTTACTATGAATGCTATATTGGGATGAAAATACCATTCTATTTTTATTATCTACCTTTTGGAGTTAATTTTTCAAGGTTTTGATTACATTTGTTTAAAACAGCTTGCGAGTACCCTCTGTTAAGAAATTTCTTCTGCATTTCCTGAGATCTCTTAATCAAATTTTGTGGTTCAGTAACTATCCGCTGTACCCTCATCAGTTGACTTTTAGGGAGTGATTCTGCCAAATTCCAAGGATGGAAGCTATTGTATTGTAAAAGTGTATTCCTGTCAGTCTCTTTTGTGAATAAATCAAACTCTAATTTAGTACCTCTTTTATAGACTCTGGTGTCCAGGAACACTATGCTTTCTTCACTAAAATTTAATGTAAATCAAGTGTCCCTGTTCCCTCGTCTATATTGGTGAGACGGTGAGAAAAGTCAGAGATAGAATGAGCCAGCACCGCTCCAATATTAGATGTGGGGACAGGGAAGTACCAGTATCTAACCATTTTTTGGAAAAAGGACATAGTATTAGTCAGTTAAGGTGGCAAATAATTGATCATGTGGGCCCTCAGAGGAAGGGAGATGACCGTGAAAAGCTACTTAAAAAGAAATAAATGTATTGGATAAATAGACTAGGAACTTTGGTCCCATATGGAATGAATAGGGACTTTGATTGGTCAGTTTTCTGGTTATCTGTGAATATCTTTTTAAAAAAAATAAACATAATTTTTTAATGAAACATAAGTATAGATTAGTAATGATGGTAAATTGTAAATAAATAGCTTGGTTATTTATTTAGATAGTTTTAAATTTTTCTCAATTTTTTTTATTATAAAAAGGGCAATAATATAAATTAAATGATTGCCTTTAAATGTTTAATGTATTAAGGTGTGTAAATAGTTAAAAACACATGGTGGCGCTAGAGAGAGGTTTTGAAAATGGCACCAAACCTATTAGCTTTAAAAAAAAAAAAGGCATTTCAGTGTACTGTGTGTATAGCATGAAACAAACTGCTTTTTTTTTGTCAAATAAAGACTTTTTAAATATAACTGGTGCTGTGGACACATTGTTTCGTAGAGTGATTAAAGTGGAATGGGCAGTTTCCACAGTGTGCACGTGCACAGAGAAAAAGTTACCAGCAGCTGTTCCATGACTTTGAGAAAGTTTAATTACTATAGAGTAAATCAATATATTTCACAACATGAGTAGAAACATGGTCAGACCACTAACAAATTTTGAATCTCTGTGTACCCGTACTCCTCCGATCTCTCATAATCTCTCAATGATATATAAATAACTCACAACTACCCCCCCCCCCAGATATATCCCACCATATATTGGGAAGATGACCTGGGAATAATTATTTTACCCCAAACCAGTGCAACAATCTTCCACAACATCTCAAAAATGTCAGTTTCACTTTCAGTTGTTGAAATTAACTTAAAAATCCTACATCAATGATACTTTACCCCTAAGAAAATTCCCCGCCTATTCCGCCACAGATCAGACCAATGCTGGAGATGTGGCCACAAAGTCAGCAGCATGGCTCATATGTGGTGGTGGTATAATACAATTCAAAATTTCTGGAGACTAATTATAGCAGACATTGAGGCGATTTTTGAGACTCAATTTCTTCTGGATCCATTGATGTGGTTGTTTGGCAGCCCCCCAAAATTAAACATAAACCCTACAAAAAACTTTTTTACATTATGACTAATAGTATAACATTTTTAATAGCAAAAAACTGGAAGAGCAAAACGGACCCAACCTTTTCGATGTGGTTTTGTAAGGTGTCAGAGCTCATAGAGGAATATTATTATTTGAAACATGATAAAATGGACGTGTACGCGGAAATACTCGCCACTTGGAAACACTACCTCAAACACAACATTCACAACCAAGAGGACCCAATACTTTAGATTCCTATAAAATACAGTATTTATTCATGGGGAACCTCCAAATGACGGGTTGATATAACTATTAGTACTTTTGAGGTACTGTGTAGGACTAGCTATTACGAGCTTAAATAACAACGGTGACAGATTTTCCTCAGCCTAGGTCTTCATAACAATTCTTGTACAAATGGGCAGCTCTTCTCTCTTTCTCTCTTTTCTTTCTTTCTTGTAGATCCATTTTTCTTTCTCTTTCGTTCACACCTGCTATACAAAGATAAGACTACATCTATGGTATAAATACAGAAAAATGTTTCAATTTCTTCTCTATTTATATTGAATGTTACTATGGAAAATATGACTGACAATGTTACCTAGTCTGCAGGGAGCTGCGACTCCCATACTGTAATATGTCTCTATTTCTTTCAATAAAGTCGGTTTAAAAAAAAAAAAAAGAAGAGGCGTTCTTATGTTGTCTTCAGAATCTTTCCGACATGGAAGTGATAGTTCCAGTTCCGGTTCAGGAACTGGGTCTGGGTTTTTATTCCAATCTCTTTGTCGTTCCCAAAAAGGAAGGAACTTTCAGACCTATTTTAGATCTCAAGTGTGTAAATAAGTTTCTCAGGGTTCCATCTTTCAAGATGGAAACTATTCGTTCAATTCTTCCTTTGGTTCAGGAGGGTCAGTTCATGACCACAGTGGATCTTAAGGAAGTGTATCTGCATATCCATTCACAGGGATCATCACAGGTTCCTAAGATTTGCATTTCTAGACAAACATTTTCAGTTTGTAGCTCTTCCTTATGGTCTGGCAAAAGCTTCCAGAATTTTTTCAAATGTCCTTGGAGCATTGTTGGCAGTGCTTCGTTTGAGGGGTGTTGCAATGGCTCCTCATCTAGATGACATTCTAGTTCAGGCTCCATCTTTTCAACTAGCAAACTCCAACACGGAGTTGTTGTTGTCTTTTCTGCGCTCCCACAGTTGGAAGGTGAATTTAGGAAAATGTTCCTTAATTCTGG
Source organism: Bombina bombina (assembly GCF_027579735.1). Lineage (NCBI taxonomy): Eukaryota > Metazoa > Chordata > Amphibia > Anura > Bombinatoridae > Bombina > Bombina bombina. The sequence continues at coordinate 235,935,747 of NC_069505.1, read as the reverse complement.
CTACAAGAGTGGTATTTTTTAGGACCATTATAGATTCTCTAAAGATGAAATTTTTTCTGACAGAAGCAAGTAAGTCAAAGATTTTTAATACGTGTCTTGCTCTTCAGTCCCTTCTTTGGCCGTCAGTGGCTCAGTGCATGGAGGTTATTGGTCTGATGGTTTCAGTCATGGACATCATTCCGTTTGCTTGGTTCCATCTCAGACCTCTGCAGTTATTTTTGCTCAGGCAGTGGAACAGGGATTATGCGGATCTATCTCCAAAGATTGTTCTAGATCAGATTACCAGAGATTCTCTTCCATGGTGGTTGTCTCAGGATATTCTCTCTCAGGGAACTTGCTTTCACAGGCCTGCCTGGGTGATTGTAAATACGGATGCCAGTTTGCTGGGCTGGGGTGCTGTCTGGTGTTACTTAAGGGCTCAGGGTCTATGGACTCGGGAGGAGTTGGTTCTTCCAATAAATGTTTTGGAACTGAGAGCAATTTTCAGTGCTCTTCTAGCCTGGCCTCAGCTAGCTTCTACCCAGTTTATCAGGTTTCAGTCGGACAACATAACATCAGTGGCTTACACCAATCATCAGGGAAGAACTCGGAATTCCTTGGCCATGACAGAGGTAGCCAAGATTATTCAGTTGGCGGAGATTCACAACTGTTGTCTGTCTGCTATCCATATTCCAGGGGTGGACAATTGGAAAGCAGATTTTCTGAGCAGACAGACTTTCATCCAGAGGTATTTTCCAGCTTGATTCTCAGTTGGGAGCAGCCGGAGTTGGATCTCATGGCATCTCGTCAGAATGCCAAGCTCCCGAGGTACGGGTCGAGGTCAAAGGATCCTCAGGCTTTTCTGATAGATGCTCTGGCAGTTCCTTGGACTTTCAGTCTGGCATATGTGTTCCCTCAGTTTGCTCTTCTTCCTCTGGTCATTGCTCGGGTCAAACAAGAGAGGGCATCGGTGATTCTCATTGCTCCGGCGTGGTCTTGCAGAATCTGGTTTGCAGATCTGGTGGAGATGTCTTCCCTTCCACCTTGGCGTCTTCCATTAAGGAAGGACCTGCTTCTGCAGGGACCCTTCCCTCATCCAAATCTCGTTTCTCTGAAGCTGACTGCTTGAAGATTGAATGCTAGATTCTTTATGATTCAGGCTCGTAAGCCTGTGACTAGGAAGATTTATGTCAGGCAAGTCAGAATTTCTAAGAAGATAAAAATTTTACTTTGGTTAGGACCGCAGCTGCTGAGATTTTAATATGTGGTAATGTTGCTGAGGAGTGTGAGGTAAGCAAATAAACTACCTAGAGGGTAGTGTGCTGGCCTCATGTAACTATTCAGCAGTTTAATGTGGAGGTTTAAGAAAAGGAAGCACTCAATTGTTGCCACCTGTGCTAACTTAAACACTAAAACATGCAGCAGAGCTCTTGTAAATCTGGATGTTAGTAATAAACTGTTTAGTAAGGAAATCAGAACAATATGCTAAGCTGAATTGCATAAAACAAATTAAGTAAAGAAAACTAGACAGAGGTACAGAGTTAAACTCGACATACGAACTGCAAATAACATGTAGGAACTTTGACAGCATAAGTATTTAGCAGGCTTTATACCTTTGAGAGAAGTGAAACCTTTCAGGCTGAACCGGTGTGGTTTGTAGGCAGAGAGGGTCTTGAGCGTGGAGTGCAGCGGTGCAGGCTGTTTGCTGAATTGAGGGTAGTTCCGTGAAGCTGGCGTGTGACGTCACCGCGGAATGATCCGTTGAGGGGCAGCTACTGAGAGCCGAGTCCGGATAGCGTTTAACAGAGGAGATTCGAGATAGAGTTACTACAAGGTATGTAGTATAGCGGTAGTTTGGCAAAACAAACAGGTAGAAAGTGACATAGAACAAAGTCACAGTATGTCACTTTGAGAGAGAGTTCCGGTGTCCAATAAAAAGCACAGGGGATATCAGTAGCTCAGTAGGACTTAACCTAATTCAATACCAAGCAAAGTAGTGAGGGTTGATGGGACATTTATATGAATGAGTGGAAAAAGTAATTGAAATTTAAAGGTATAGCATGGAATGTGCAAAGCAAAAAATGAAAAAGGCAGGGAACAAGGTAATAACGTGACAGGACCCCCCCCTCAAGGAGCAACCCCCGGTGCTCAGGGTCTTGGACGGTCCGGGTTCCGACGATGAAACAGGGCAACCAACCGGGGAGCCGAGATGTTAGAGGCAGGCTCCCAAGAGTCATCATCGGGAGAGAAGTCCTTCCAACGGATCAGATACTGGAGAGAACCCCGGGCACGTCTGGAATCCAAGATCGAATGCACCTCATATTCCATGTTAGGATCCGCAAGTATGGAAGGATCTGGAATGGGGGGAAAAGAATTCCTGAGTGCCCTGTAGGGTTTCAACAGGGAGACGTGGAAAGTAGGATGAATTCTCATGGTTTCTGGCAGCTTGAGGCGAACAGCATTGGGGTTGATGAGTTGAGAAACAGGATAGGGTCCAATGAATAAAGGTGATAGTTTCCTCGAAGGAGTATTGAGTTTGAGATTTTTTGTGGATAACCACACTAGGTCTCCGATAGCGTATTTAGGTGATGGTAACCTCTTCTTATCGTAATAGAACTTTTGAGTTTTCTTCGCCTCGTCTATAGCTGCCTGTATGAGAGCAAAGTTAGAAGAAATGAGATCCGAGAGTTCACTTACATTGAGCGAAGTGCATTGATTATCTGGAAGAATCTGAAACCTGGGGTGGAAACCATAGTTCACAAAAAATGGGGTTTTATTGGTAGTTGAGTGGACGGTATTGTTGAAACAGAATTCTGCATAAGGGAGATGAGAGGACCAAGTGAGAGGCTGTGATGAACAATAGGTTCTGAGAAATTGCTCCAGCCATTGATTCGTCCTCTCAGTTTGCCCGTTTGTCTGAGGATGGTAAGCGGTGCTCAGTTTCTTGTCGATGGAGAAGATTTTGCAGAATTCAGTCCATAGCCTACTAGAAAATTGGGTACCCCGGTCGCTTAGTATGCTGTTAGGAATACCATGATGTTTGAAAACGTGGGAAATGAGCAGATGGATAGTTTCTGAGGCTGTTGGGAGCTTATGGTAGGGAATGAAATGGGACATTTTACTGAACAGATCAACAACTACAAGAATAGTAGTCTTGTTATCGGATTTTGGCAGATCTACGATGAAATCTACTGCGATTTCCAACCAAGGCCGAGTAGGAGTCGGTAGAGGTATAAGTAATCCATAGGGGGAATGTTTTGCCTTTTTAGAAGTGGTACATTGTGCACAAGAGGTGATATGAGTGCTGATGTCATGTGTTATACCAGGCCACCAGTAAGTACGTCCAATAAGTTCTTGGGTTTTCTTAAGACCCGGGTGTCCTGCGAGTAGAGAATCATGAGAGGATGAGAGTACCATCTTTCTTAGGCTAGGAGGAATATACAATTTGTCTTGAAAATAGAAAAAACCATCCTGTTTTTTCTGTAATTGAGACAAAGGTTTGGATAAATCGTTGTTTTGTTCCTGTTGGAGAAACGACTTGGAGTCAATAGCGAAAGATAGAAAGTTCTGCAAAGGAATAACAGTGTTCTCAGGAGTCTTGGAACGGGTGTAAGTGGGCAATCTAGATAAAGCATCAGCCTTATGGTTTCTATTTGCAGGACGGTACACGATTTGAAAATTGAACCTAGAAAAGAAAAGGCTCCATCTAACCTGTCTAGAGGATAGAATTTTTGTTGTTTTAAGGTACTGAAGGTTTCGATGATCCGTATAAATAACCGTTGGAACGGTGGTGCCCTCAAGTAGGTGTCGCCAGTGCTCAAGTGCCATCTTGATTGCCAGCAATTCTTTATCGCCGATGGGATAATTTTGTTCCGAGGTAGATAAACCGTGGGAGTAGAAGGCAACTGGATGTAACGGTTTATCGATACCTTGGCGTTGTGAAAGAACTGCACCTACCGCAACATCTGAAGCATCTACCTCCAGAGTGTAAGGTAGGTTGGGGTTTGGAAACCTTAGAATAGGTGCAGTGGTGAATCTCATTTTTAGATGGTTAAAAACCTTCTGGGTTGTTTCATCCCAACGAAAAACAGTAGTAGTTTTCGTGAGATTAGTCAGTGGTTTGGTTATGCTGGAAAAATTCTTTATGAATTTGCGATAGAAGTTCGCAAAGCCAAGAAAACTCTGAACCTCTTTTCTAGACTTGGGAGTAGGCCAATCTACAATCGCCCTGATTTTTGCATCTTCCATACGGATGCCAGTTGAATTTATTTCATACCCTAAGAAAGTAATGTTTTGGGAATTGAAAATGCACTTTTCAGCTTTAGCATATAAGAAGTTACTGCGTAACCTAGAAAGGACCTGTCTAACATGTAGAGTATGTTCAGCCAAATTTCTGGAATAAATCAATATGTCATCCAGATAAATGACAAGAAAAACATCAAGGAAATCCCGAAAAAGGTCATTGATTAGGTGTTGAAAAGTGGCAGGGGCGTTGCACAGGCCAAAAGGCATGACGGTGTATTCATATAGTCCGTACCTAGTACGAAACGCCGTCAGCCACTCATCGCCACTTCTAACACGGATAAGATTATACGCTCCCCTAAGATCTAATTTAGTAAAATAAGTTGCCCCTTCCAACCTTTCTATCAATTCCGGAATTAGTGGTAGGGGGGTACCTGTTCTTTATTGTGACTTTGTTTAACTGCCTGTAATCCACAATAGGCCGTAAGGAGCCGTCCTTATTCTTAACAAAGAAAATGCCGGCTCCTGCTGGCGAAGTGGATGGGCGTATAAAGCCTTTTCTTAGGTTATCTTCTAGATAATCCTTTAAGTGGGCGAGTTCAGGTTTGGAAAGGGGAAATATGTGCCCATATGGAATTTGTGCACCCGGTATGAGGTCGATAGGGCAGTCATATTTCCTATGGGGAGGTAAATTTTCGGATTCAGTCTTACTAAAAACGTCAGCAAAATCTTTGTACTCATCAGGTAAGTGTAAATCTGGTTTTGATAAGACTGTGTGCATGATGTTTACTGGAAAACAAGTAGTGGTACAAAACTTTGAATTGAATGAGAGAGAAAGTGTGTTCTAGGAAATACATGGGTTATGTAACATTAACCAATTTAATCCCAGGATAACTGGGGACACAGGAGATGAAATAACATCAAAAGTAAGATATTCAGTATGATGTTCTTGGGTAGTAACTAGGAGAGGTATAGTTTGGTACTGAACAGGACCGGATGAAATAGGTCTACCGTCAATACCTCTCAATAAAACAGGAGATTTCTTTTGCATGAGTGGGATTTTATTTACATGTGTAAATTCCTTATCTACATAACAGGCAGTAGCTCCTGAATCAATAATTGCGGGAACCTGGAGGCGGTGGAGATCCCACTGAAAAGAAAGGGAGAGTTTACAGTAGGGGTTTCTTAAATCAATAGTGTTGCAACAAGTTAAAGGGTTATGGGACTCACCCTTATTAGTTTTCAGAAGAGATGGACATTCCTTTACGGAGTGTTCGTCCGAGGCACAATAAAGGCATAGATTATTCTCTCTTCTCCTGGTCTTTTCCTGAGCTGTCAGGGGCCCCTTAAGGAAGCCAATCTCCATAGGCTCAGCTTGATGTTTACTAGTGGAGGGTGTAGTAGTAGTGTGTCTCTTTGTATAAGCCTCTGGGTAAGATCTTTCATTTTTCCTCTCTCTTAAGCGTCTGTCTATAGTAATGCAGAGGTTCATTAAACCCTCTAAGGTTGTGGGAAGCTCAGTTCGGGACAACTCATCCTTAACCGCGTCTGAGAGACCCAGACGAAACTGATTCCTTAAGGATAAGTTGTTCCACTCTGAATCCTTTGCCCACCTCTTGAAGTCTGTAATATAATCTTCTACCAACCTCTTTTTTTGTTTTAGAGCCCTAAGAGCTGTTTCTGCAGTCTGTTGTTTGAATGGGTCTTCGTATAACTGACCCATGGCAGTGAAAAAATTTTCCAAGGAGTTTAGAATAGTCTCATTGGATTCAAAAAAAGTGTTTGCCCAGCTACGTGGTTCCCCCCTAAGAAATGAAATAGTGGTCAAAACTCTAATCCTATCATTAGGATAAGACTGTGGTTTGAGCGTGAAGAGAAGCAGGCAAGCATTTTTAAAGTCCCTGTAGTGTGCCCTATCACCATAAAACTTTTCAGGCAACCTAACTTGAGGTTCTGGTGTATGTAGCTTGGTTTCTAAGTAATCTTTTATGTAAGCTTTTAAGGCAACATTTTCAGCTTTGAGTGTATTGAGACCGTCAGTGAGCAAATCAACTCTGTTGCTGAGAGTCTGTATTAGTGCAGTTATCTCAGCTGGGTCCATGTTAAGGTAGGCTTGGTATTCTGTCAGGCAAGTCAGAATTTCTAAGAAGATAAAATTTTTACTTTGGTTAGGACCGCAGCTGCTGAGATTTTAATATGTGGTAATGTTGCTGAGGAGTGTGAGGTAAGCAAATAAACTACCTAGAGGGTAGTGTGCTGGCCTCATGTAACTATTCAGCAGTTTAATGTGGAGGTTTAAGAAAAGGAAGCACTCAATTGTTGCCACCTGTGCTAACTTAAACACTAAAACATGCAGCAGAGCTCTTGTAAATCTGGATGTTAGTAATAAACTGTTTAGTAAGGAAATCAGAACAATATGCTAAGCTGAATTGCATAAAACAAATTAAGTAAAGAAAACTAGACAGAGGTACAGAGTTAAACTCGACATACGAACTGCAAATAACATGTAGGAACTTTGACAGCATAAGTATTTAGCAGGCTTTATACCTTTGAGAGAAGTGAAACCTTTCAGGCTGAACCGGTGTGGTTTGTAGGCAGAGAGGGTCTTGAGCGTGGAGTGCAGCGGTGCAGGCTGTTTGCTGAATTGAGGGTAGTTCCGTGAAGCTGGCGTGTGACGTCACCGCGGAATGATCCGTTGAGGGGCAGCTACTGAGAGCCGAGTCCGGATAGCGTTTAACAGAGGAGATTCGAGATAGAGTTACTACAAGGTATGTAGTATAGCGGTAGTTTGGCAAAACAAACAGGTAGAAAGTGACATAGAACAAAGTCACAGTATGTCACTTTGAGAGAGAGTTCCGGTGTCCAATAAAAAGCACAGGGGATATCAGTAGCTCAGTAGGACTTAACCTAATTCAATACCAAGCAAAGTAGTGAGGGTTGATGGGACATTTATATGAATGAGTGGAAAAAGTAATTGAAATTTAAAGGTATAGCATGGAATGTGCAAAGCAAAAAATGAAAAAGGCAGGGAACAAGGTAATAACGTGACAATTTATTATAAGATTTGGCATAAATATTTGTATTGGTATGAATCCAAAGGCTACTTGTGGAGTAGAGTTAGGATTCCTAGGATTTTGTCTTTTCTCCAGGAAGGTTTGGAGAAAGGTTTATCTGCTAGTACCCTGAAGGGTCAAATTTCTGCTTTATCTATTTTATTGCACAAGTGCCTGGCGGATGTGCCAGATGTTCATTCTTTTTGTCAGGCCTTGGTTAGAATTCGGCCTGTGTTTAAGTCTACTACTCCACCTTGGAGTCTTAATTTGGTTCTTAGAGTCCTTCAACAGGCTCCGTTTGAACCTATGCATTCTTTGGATATGAAGATTTCGTCTTGAAAGGTTTTGTTTCTGGTGGCTATTTCTTCGGCTCGAAGAGTTTCGGAGCTTTAAGCCTTACAGTATGAATTGCCTTTTCTTATTTTTCCCTCTGATAAGGTAGTTCTGCGTACTGCCTTGGATTTTCTTCCCAAGGTTGTTTCTGATAAGAATATTAATCAACAGATTATTGTTCCTTCTTTGTGTCCTAATCCTTCTTCTCATAAGGAGCGTTTGTTGCACAACCTGGATGGGGTTTGTGCATTGAAATATTATTTGCAGGTGACTAAGGATTTTCGCCAGTCTTCTTCTTTATTTGTTGTCTTTTCTGGGAAGCGTAAGGGTAAGAAAGCTATGGCTACTTCTCTTTCTTGTTGGTTGAGGAGTGTTGGCATATGAGACTGCTGGTCAGCAGCCTCCTGAGAGAATCATGGCTCATTCCACGAGGGCTATTTCATCTTCTTGGGCTTTCAAAAATGGAGCTTCTGCAGATCAGCTTTGCAAAGCTGGGACTTGGTCATCTTTGCATACTTTTTCTAAATTTTAAAAATGTGATACTTTTGCTTAAGCAGAGGCTTCTTTTGGGAGAAAGGTTCTTCAAGCAGCGGTGCCTTCTGTTTAGGTTAACTGTCTTGTCCCTCACTTATCATTTGTGTCCTCTAGCTTGGGTATTGGTTCCCAGCAGTAATTAGGATGATCCGTGGACTCATTGTGTCATTAGAAAGAAAACATAATTTATTCTTACCTGAGAAATTTATTAATTTCTTGACACGGTGAGTCCACGGTCCGCCCTGTTTTTCAGACAGTTTGCTTTTCTATAAACTTCAGGCACCTCTGCACCTTAGATTACTTCCTTTCTCCTTTCCCTTTGGTCGAATGACTGGGGATTGTGGGTAGGGGGAGTGGTATTTAACAGCTTTTGCTGTGGTGCTCTTTGCCTCCTCCTGTTGGTCAGGAGTGATATTCCCAACAGTAATTAAGATGATCTGTGGACTCACCGTATCAAGAAATAAATAAATTTATCAGGTAAGAATAAATTGTTATTCATGCAGAAGCGACCTGCAGTTTCTATAGATGCTTCACCTTTAAGAGGCTCCTCTGTCCTCCACTCATTACCTGTATTAATGGCACCTGTTTGAACTTATCAGTATAAAAGACATCTGTTCACAACTTCAAACAGTCACACTCCAAACTCCACTATGGTCTGGCATCAAGCTCCATTCGGCCCCTATGTGTCTCAAGGAATACAATTTACGTACAGTGCATCGGCTGCTAATTCTCCTGAAGAGTAAATAGAAGTCAAAATGAGTGTATAATGTTTAAATGACTTTTCAATTTCCTTTTATTTGAGATGCACGTTGTGTGCATTATATGGCAGCTTTATTTTACATAAACATATAAAGCATGCTTCTGATCCTAATCAGTATGAAGGAATGGAAAGTATACAACATAATTTGACTTAAAAAATAAAGATTGGAATAAAAAAAAAAAAAAAAAGGTAATGTGTATGCTCTATCTGAATTATGTTCCATAATTTTATTTTTTTTATACAGGACAGCTTAACTTTTTTTTTTTTTTAAATGAATTACATTTATTTTAATCACCCTGACATTTTGTTTTCATTTGATAATCTAAGCTATGATATTATTTTTTAGGCGTGATACCAGAGACCACAGATGAATGGAAACTACTGCTTAAACTTGCACAATGTTCCAACCATGATCACGAGCACCACGGCACAGAAAATGGCAGTTCTCTCAGCAACGGCCATAGTGATTGGTCGAATTGCATCACTGTGGAAAATGCAGCACTTTTGTTGGCAAAAGTGATTGGACCAGACCGTGCTTGGCCATATCTGCAGGATTGGGGTCTTACAGAGACATTTTCTGACCGATACACTAGAATTTGTGAAATTATAAAAGTAGCAGAAAAACGGCAGAGGTACTTTTTCGGTTTATTTTATTTTTAACATAGAAACATAGATTTGATGACAAATAAAAACCGAAGGCCCAACAATTCTACCCAAAAATTCCTAGAAGTGTAAACTTATCTAGTTCGTAAAATAGCTAAACCCAAATTGTTTCTTTCATGATTCAGAGTATGCAATTTTAAGCAACTTTCTAATTTACTTCTATTATCAATTTTTCTTTGTTCTCTTGCTATCTTTATTTAAAAAGCAGGAATGTGATGCATAGGAGCCAGACCATTTTTGATTGAGAACCTGGGTTATGCTTGCTTATTGGTGGGTAAATGTAAGCCTCCAATAAGCAAGCGCAATCCATGGTGCTGAACCTAAAATGGGCTGGCTGCTAAGCTTTACATTCCTGCTTTTAAAATAAAGATAGCAGAGAACCAAGAAAAAATCGATAATAGGAGTAAATTAGAAAGTTGCTTAACCCCTTAATGACCACAGCACTTTTCCATTTTCTGTCCGTTTGGGACCAAGACTATTTTTACATTTTTGCGGTGTTTGTGTTTAGCTGTAATTTTCCTCTTACTCATTTACTGTACCAACACATATTATATACCTCGCCATTAAATGGACTTTAAACATCTACCATTATTTTCATTATATCTTATAATTTGCTATAAAAAAAAATACAAAATAGATGAAAAAATTGAAAAAAACCACACTTTTTCTAACTTTGACCCCCAAAATATGTTACACATCTACAACCACCAAAAACACCCATGCTAAATAGTTTCTAAATTTTGTCCTGAGTTTATAAATACCCAATGTTTACACGTTCTTTGCTTTTTTTGCAAGTTATAGGGCAATAAATACAAGTAGCACTTTGCTATTTCCAAACCACTTTTTTTCAAAATTAGCGCTAGTTACATTGGAACACTGATATCTTTCAGGAATCCTTGAATATCCATTGACTTGTATACATTTTTTTTTTTAGAAGACATCCCAAAGTATTGATCTAGACCCATTTTGGCATATTTCATGCCACCATTTCACCACCAAATGCGATCAAATAAAAAAAATTGTTCACTTTTTCACAAATTTTTTCACAAACTTTAGGTTTCTCACTGAAATTATTTACAAACAGCTTGTGCAATTATGGCACAAATGGTTGTAAATGCTTCTCTGGGATCCCCTTTGTTCATAAATAGCAGACATATATGGCTTTGGCTTTGCTTTTTGGTAATTAGAAGGCTGCTAAATGCCACTGCGCACCACACGTGCATTATGCCCAGCAGTGAATGGGTGGATTAGGGAGCATGTAGGGAGCTTCTAGGGTTAATTTTAGCTTTAGTGTAGTAGACAACCCCAAGTATTTATCTAGGCCCATTTTGGTATATTTCATGCCACCATTTCACCGCCAAATGTGCGATGAAATTAAAAAAAAGTTAAATTTTTCACAGTTTTAGGTTTCTCACTGAAATTATTTACAAACAACTTGTGCAATTATGGCACAAATGGTTGTAAATGTTTCTCTGGGATCCCTTTTCTTCAGAAATAGCAGATATGTATGGCTTTGGCGTTGCTTTTTGGTAATTAGAAGGCCGCTAAATGCCGCTGCACACCACACGTGTATTATGCCCAGCAGTGAAGGGGTTAATTAGGGAGCTTGTAGGGAGTTTGTATGGTTAATTTTAGCTTTAATGTAGTGTAGTAGACAACCCAAAGTATTGATCTAGGCCCATTTTGGTATATTTCATGCCACCATTTCACCGCCAAAAGCGATCAAATCAAAAAAAAATTGTTCACTTTTTCACAAACTTTAGGTTTCTCACTAAAATTATTTACAAACCGCTTGTGCAATTATGGCACAAATGGTTGTAAATGCTTCTCTGGGATCCCCTTTGTTCAGAAATAGCAGACTTATATATCTTTGGCGTTGCTTTTTGGTAATTAGAAGGCCGCTAAATGCTGCTGCGCATCACACGTGTATTATGGCTAGCAGTGAAGGGGTTAATTAGGTAGTTTGTAGGGAGCTTGCAGGGTTAATTTTAGCTTTAGTGTAGAGATCAGCCTCCCACCTGACACATCAGACCCACTGATCCCTCCCAAACAGCTCTCTTCCCTCCCCCACCCCACAATTGTCCCCGCCATCTTAAGTAGTGGCTCTCTCTGCACTGGATGGCTAAAAAAGGTTATTGCAGGATGCCTCAATATAGAGGCATCACTGCAATAACCGGAAAGCAGCTGGAAGCGAGCAGGATCGCTTCCAGCTGCTTTCCAGACCGAGGACGTGCAGGGTACGTCCCCAGGCATTAACTCTCTTCTTTTTTTTTTTTTTTGAGGACGTACCATGCACGTCCTCGGTCGTTAAGGGGTTAAAATGCTGCTCTATCTGAAGCATGAAAGAAAAACATTTGGGTTCAGTGTCCGTTTAAGCTTATCCCAGGCATTCTTGAAGTCCCCACAGACCTCTAAAATAAATTTATTCCATGATTCAGCTACCCTTTCTGTGAGGAAGTACTTCTGTAGATTACTCCTGTACCTATTACCCTTCAGCTTGAGATCATGAACCCTTGTTCTAGAATTGCTCTTTTTGTGAAGGATACTCACAGCCTCCGCTTTACTAAGCCCCTTTATATAATAATACTATCCTATCACTTCTTCTCTAAGCTATACATACATATAATTATATTCCTAAATATAAATCTTACTGTGAGAAATCCTGAGTAACGTAACTTATAGAGGAGATCATCGCCTATTGCGATGGTGCAGTTAAATTACATGAATATAATGTACTATCGCCTAACTCTGTGCATCTCTCTAGTAAAGCACACAGACACCATCCCTTAATCATAATTGCTTTAAAAAAAATATATATGTTAAAAAGAAAAAACAATATTTCAGTCGAGCAATGCTGCAGTTTACCATTTTGCACACCATCCATACGTTTATGCTGTTCCTGATCAGATATAGGGCAGTGGTTTATGCCTACTTACATATGACACTCAGATTGGAGAAATAGAACATAAATATTACACGACTAGACAGTCCCTTTAAACTCTGGTTTAATAGAATTGTGTTTGGCGGTCAGCAAATAAAATGTCTCCCTCTAATGGTAAAAACAGATTATGTTGCTTAATATATTGATGGTTGATTCTTATGGTTTGATTACACATTGCTAATGCATGAGGCATTTATACAATATCATTAGGTACTTTATATTACAAAGTAAGAGTACACACGTACAATATGTATGTATGTGTATATATATATATATATAAAATTAATGTAGGTAGCAAAAGCTGATAATTCAATTGAATATGAATATATATGGAAACAAATTGTGCTGTTCTATTATACTCATGGCCAATAGTACAATTTAACTCAAGGTAAAGGTTTAGCATTTAAGAAATGTAAACTTGTGTTGTTTTTATTGCATACGTTGATGTAATGTTGCATTAATAATGTAAATTACAGCTTATTTCTTGTTTTTGTTACAGAGCATTAATTCAGTCTATGTTGGAAAGATGTGAAAGATTCCTTTGGTCACAGCAAGCGTGAGCTTTTCAGGATCTGCTTTCTCCTACCCAAATGATTTGTTCTATTAAGTATGCAGTACTTTGTTCCTCCGTATCTAACTTAGAATTGGGGGTTTGTAAACTTTAATGGTTGCCTTAATTCTCTTCTTTAAAGCTTGATTTGAGAAACTGGAAACCAGAGAGTGGTATAAAACAAACACATAGGCACTGAAAGATTCAATCAACCTGCATTTACTATTCATCTCCAGCAACATATTGTCTTTCACCTGAAGACATCTGCATCTACAAACCAGCATCGTCTAACGGCTGTGCCAGTGGCTCACTGTTTCTTCAAACTAAATGTCAACCAAAGTGAACAGTGTCTAAAAGATAGACAGCATTTCAAATGAAATATATTGCAATATTGGTATACTTGATGGTACCATTCTGATCAAACACCAGTATTATATATAGAAGCTGCACAATTTCCAAACCTATTATTGATGCAAATACACAACTGCTATTCAAAATTCCAATGTTTTCTTTTAAACGTTCATCAGCAGTTTGCAACAGCACTGCTAAACTATCAGTATTAAAATCACACAACATATACTCTCCACTATTATACACTATTTATGGCAGCTGTTCTTTTGCTGTTCTTTTGTTTTTTAGTGCGTGTGTGCTTTTATTTAAGTAAGCGTTATTAAACTGGTTGCACAAGTATATGAAATGCACTTATTGTAGCTTAGCAAAAGTATGTGTCCCATTAAGGATTATAAGTAGCCACAATTGTTTTGTAAAAAAGGACCTAGAACGTTTAAACATTGCATTTGCTAATTTCCTCACGCTACCTAATGTGAATATACATTTTTTACAATGACCTAGTAAACCCCGCACTCCCTCTTTTTCTATCTACTCGCTGCTTTTAAAGAAATTTGAGTTCATTGTACCTTTAAAGGGCCATAATACCCAAATGTTTAAACACTTGAAAGTGATGCAGCATAGCTGTAAAAAGCTGATTAGAAAATATCACTTGAACATCTCTATGTAAAAAAGAAAGATATTTTACCTCAAAAGTTCCTCAGTAGCCACCTCCCATTGTAAAGGATTTTTCTAAGCAGCATTTTAGTGTGTTTGTCCTGGGACATCTGAAGGGACTAGCATCGTGCACTCTCATATTATTTCACCAATCAGGTAAAGGAAGCTTACTATGAAATCTCATGAGAGTTAAGTCAAATCTCATGAGATCACAGTAAGAGTTCATGACCTCAGCACTGCTGATGCTGATTGGCTGCTGTTCATTTCTTCATTTTTTTAAATTTTTTTACCTGCAGCTGGGAGCAGCTGAGTATAACTTTTTACACAGAACTTACTCTGCTGAGCTGAGGAAATTGTGAGGTAAAATATCTTCCTTTTTTACATAGAGATGCTCAGGTGATATTTTCCTGTCAGCTTTTTACAGTTATACTGCATCAGTTTCAAGTGATTTAGCATATGAGTATTATGTCCCTTTAATTAAATGGGTGCTCATTTGCTAACACAAGCAGCTCTATTAAGTTTACTAATGCTCATTGATTGCAATTTTCACCAACCACAAAAGAAAAAGCATATCATTTATGTTTAGGAACAAATTGCTTTTCATAGCTAGAAACTATATTTCTCTCTTGATTGTAGCAAGCATATTCATTGAGGCCAAGTGATGTTCTTAAAGGGACACTAAACCCACATTTTTTCTTTCATGATTCAGATAGAGCAGCAAGTTTAAGCAACTTACTAATTAACTCACAGGGGCCCATTTATCAAGCTCCGGATGGAGCTTGAGGGCCCGTGTTTCTGGCAGGCTCCATAACCGCTGCTCCATAACCTGTCCGCCTGCTCTGAGCAGGCGGATAGAGATTGCCGCAATTCAACCCGATCGAGTGCGATCGGGTTGATTGACACCCCTCGATTGGCCGCAAATCTGCAGGGGGCAGCGTTGCACCGGCTGCTGGTGCAACGCTGAATACGTAGAGCATATTTCTCTCCACATTCAGCGAGATCTGGCGAACCTGATCCGCACTGTCGGATCAGGTCCGACAGACCTTTGTTAAATTGGGGCCCTATTATCAATTTTTATTTGTTCTCTTGCTATCTTAATTTGAAAAAGAAGGCATCTAAGCTAAAGAGCCCGCCCATTTTTGGTTCAGTACGCTGGACAGCACTTGTTTAATGCTGGGTGCATTTAGCCACCAATCGGCAAACACAACCCAGGTTGTGAACCAAAAATGGGCCGGCTTCTAAACTTACATTTTGCTTTTCAAATAAAGATAGAAAGAGAATGAAGGAAAATTGATAATAGGAGTAAATTAGAAAGTTGCTTAAATATGCTGCTAAATCATGAAAGAAAAAATTTGGGTTCAGTGTCCCTTTAAGAACAGTATTGGTTTGTTATTTTTTTAAAGTTACATTTATTTGGTGAGTGTAAATATGATATAACTGTTACCTTTTGCTGTGATGCACTGCGCTTACTAATTAACTTATGTTGGTGTAACTTTCATATACAATATAAGCAATAAGACTTTATAGGACATCCACGTTACAAGCATTTTTTGTTTGCCTTTCACTGTAATTAAACTTTTGCAGCAGCCTTTTATGTCCAACTAATTCCAAATGAACATTCAACATTTAAAATTTCTAATAAAAATGTAAATTATAACTTTAGTGTCTGTGCTATAGATGTTAAAATAAAATGTGTTATTTAAACAGTGGTAAAAAAGTCACTTTTATTATGCAGACATCCCAACCTGCAAAAACTCATTTCAGGGAGGTGCCCCCCGCGCCCCTCACTGAATGCCAACCTCACTAGTACCACCTCTGTATAGTACCTCACTGTACCACCTCAATATTATACCCCCTAGCCCCCCCAATTCAGAATTCCTCAGTGCTCAGATTGTGAAATAGTTGAAAATGTTATCACAAAAAGTATGTGAGGAAAAAAATACACATGTAAATAAAAAATACAAGATGAACCTTGCATGTATAAATATAGATTACCATCTTATAGCTATAAAGTATGGGAGTCTGCACAATATAAAGTTTTGGAGTCTGCACTATATAAAGTTTAGGAGTCTGCACAACTCACCTATATCAGGTCTGCTGCTATGGCTCACACTGCACTAGAGCTCAGGAAGAGGGAGAAAAGTCTAGACTAGAGCGGAACGCAGTAACTATTTATATAATGGAACAGTGACACCTAGAGGTAGAAATAAAAAGTGCAGGCACAATTTTGATTTTCTCTGGCACTGCTATTTCTGGGAGATTGTGTTTAATTTACAGGTGACAGGGAGCAGCTTTTTCAATTGGGGAGACTCCCGGAACTTCTGGGAGAGTTAGGATGTCTGATAATGTTAACGAATTAGCCATAAGACCATGATAAACAATTGGACCAGACTCTTACAAGTAGGGAAATTAGGCAGCTGTTGTTAATGTCAGACAAAGGCTGGGAAAGGAATATCAGACCTTTAAAATTGTAAAAAAAAAAAAGTTACAGTTAAATGCAAAAGTGACATTTCCACTGTCCGTAATGTCAATATTGAATAGAAGTTAAGACGAGGGGTAGATTTATCAAGGACCGAATGGCCCTTCTTTCCGTGAGAGCCTGCTCCATAACTTGTCCGCTGCCTCTGAGGCTGCGGTCTTCAATCCGCCCGATCCTATAAGATCGGGCTGATTGACATCCCCTGCTAGTGGACGATTGGCCGCGAATCTGCAGGGGGCGGCATTACACAAGCAGTTCTGGTGAACTGCTTGTGCAATGATAAATGTCAACAGCGTATGCTGTCGGCATTCAGCGATGTCTGTCGGACATGATATGCTACAGCGTATCATGTCGGACAGACATTGTTAAATCTACCCCAAGGTCTGACCAAGAATAATCTTTAGAATTGCTTGTATTCTGCAGAAAGCAAAACCCCCCAAGTCACTGCAAAGGACCTGCAGGAAGATTTAACTGGCACTAGTGTATTGGGGAACCGAAACAATGTCCAAACATGATTTGCATAGAAGTGTTAGCAAATGGCGACCGTACCTGCGATGTCATCCAAGACTCTGTTTATGTTCTCCCCTGGACCTACTCAGGGCTGGATTACAAGTAGAGCGTATTTAATGCTCCCACTAACTGCGATAGAAGTAAGCTTTTTGCGCGAGTCAGGATGTGCTCGTATTACAAGTTGAAAGTAAACTGTTTTCGCTTGTGTGCTAACCCAACGCACGGAAAAAGGCAAACTTAGAATATTGCGTGCGTGATAATGTATTCCCAATAGAAGTCAATGGAGCAAGAAAAGTGGAGAAAAACACCCTACTCGCGCGCAAACCCAATCACAAATTCTCAAGTGTGCTAACCCGACATAAAAATATTAATATATCACATTTCAATGTTCTTCACACAGCAGAATATGTTCTATTTATTTATTCATAAATATGTGTATATATATATATATATATATATATATATATATATATATATATATATATATATATATATATATATATACAGGGAGTGCAGAATTATTAGGCAAATGAGTATTTTGACCACATCATCCTCTTTATGCATGTTGTCTTACTCCAAGCTGTATAGGCTCGAAAGCCTACTACCAATTAAGCATATTAGGTGATGTGCATCTCTGTAATGAGAAGGGGTGTGGTCTAATGACATCAACACCCTATATCAGGTGTGCATAATTATTAGGCAACTTCCTTTCCTTTGGCAAAATGGGTCAAAAGAAGGACTTGACAGGCTCAGAAAAGTCAAAAATAGTGAGATATCTTGCAGAGGGATGCAGCACTCTTAAAATTGCAAAGCTTCTGAAGCGTGATCATCGAACAATCAAGCGTTTCATTCAAATTAGTCAATAGGGTCACAAGAAGCGTGTGGAAAAACCAAGGCGCAAAATAACTGCCCATGAACTGAGAAAAGTCAAGCGTGCAGCTGCCAAGATGCCACTTGCCACCAGTTTGGCCATATTTCAGAGCTGCAACATCACTGGAGTGCCCAAAAGCACAAGGTGTGCAATACTCAGAGACATGGCCAAGGTAAGAAAGGCTGAAAGACGACCACCACTGAACAAGACACACAAGCTGAAACGTCAAGACTGGGCCAGGAAATATCTCAAGACTGATTTTTCTAAGGTTTTATGGACTGATGAAATGAGAGTGAGTCTTGATGGGCCAGATGGATGGGCCCGTGGCTGGATTGGTAAAGGGCAGAGAGCTCCAGTCCGACTCAGACGCCAGCAAGGTGGAGGTGGAGTACTGGTTTGGGCTGGTATCATCAAAGATGAGCTTGTGGGGCCTTTTCGGGTTGAGGATGGAGTCAAGCTCAACTCCCAGTCCTACTGCCAGTTTCTGGAAGACACCTTCTTCAAGCAGTGGTACAGGAAGAAGTCTGCATCCTTCAAGAAAAACATGATTTTCATGCAGGACAATGCTCCATCACACGCGTCCAAGTACTCCACAGCGTCGCTGGCAAGAAAGGGTATAAAAGAAGAAAATCTAATGACATGGCCTCCTTGTTCACCTGATCTGAACCCCATTGAGAACCTGTGGTCCATCATCAAATGTGAGATTTACAAGGAGGGAAAACAGTACACCTCTCTGAACAGTGTCTGGGAGGCTGTGGTTGCTGCTGCACGCAATGTTGATGGTGAACAGATCAAAACACTGACAGAATCCATGGATGGCAGGCTTTTGAGTGTCCTTGCAAAGAAAGGTGGCTATATTGGTCACTGATTTGTTTTTGTTTTGTTTTTGAATGTCAGAAATGTATATTTGTGAATGTTGAGATGTTATATTGGTTTCACTGGTAAAAATAAATAATTGAAATGGGTATATATTTGTTTTTTGTTAAGTTGCCTAATAATTATGCACAGTAATAGTCACCTGCACACACAGATATCCCCCTAAAATAGCTATAACTAAAAACTACTTCCAAAAATATTCAGCTTTGATATTAATGAGTTTTTTGGGTTCATTGAGAACATGGTTGTTGTTCAATAATAAAATTAATCCTCAAAAATACAACTTGCCTAATAATTCTGCACTCCCTGTGTATGTATATATATATATATATATATATATATATATATATATATATATATATATATATATATATATATATATATATATATATATATATATATATATATATATATACACACACACACACACACAAAATCTGCCCTCACTGGATTTAAATGTAAAAATAATAGTAGTTTATTGCAAACTGACGTTTCAGGGCCTTCACCCTTCATCAGACCAACATGTGAAACAAACAATCCTTATATAGATACTGCAACATTGTTTTGACATAGCACTGATTTGCTTATATGTTAATTGTGGGGTTGTGATGACAACCCAATTTGGTGGTTTTTCACACAGGGGGTGGGGTTTCTGGTCTGAATAAGGATTGTTTGTTTCACATGTTTGTCTGATGAAGGGGTGAAGGCCCTGAAACGTCATTTTGCAATAAACTACTATTATTTTTATATTTAAATCCAGCGAGTGCAGACTTTTTGTTTAAATTTTTCTGATACTCTGGCACCCTGGTGTTTGAAACTTTGGTCTGTGAGAGTGCACTATATATATATATATATATATATATATATATATATATATATATATATATATATATATATATATATATATATATATATATATATATATATATATATATATATATATAAATACGTAGAACACATATTCTGCTATGTGCAGAACATTGGAATGTGAAGTATTTACAGTAAAAACACCCTACTCGCACCCAAACCCAATATACAGTGTGTGTGTGTGTGTATATATATATATATATATATATATATATATATATATATATATATATATGTGTGTGTGTGTGTGTCTGTTATAGCCATTTGCCTGCCTTTATTTTCTAACACCTGAGACCTCATATCCTCTGAGCCCTTATAACTTTTTTGTGCAATATTATATGGTAATCATTTTTATTAAATGGTGTTATGAGTATAACTGTACTTTTGTAATGTATTTTTGATGTATTTTGTGACACTTTTTTTTGTTTTGTGGAAGTTAACCAGAGCTTTGAGGTTGTGCTAACCCGACACGCTTTAACTTTAATTGCAATACAAGTTGACGCGCACATAAACCCTTTATCGTTTGCGCGTAACTTAATAGGCCACTCAGAATCTGACCCTTAATAGGCACAGCAAAAATGTAAGCTAATATTTTTTTTAATGTTTGATGCACAAATTATCATTAAATCAATTTTATGTTAAATTGGTTTTACATTTTATTATGTTATCATATTGCAAAGTTTTACATTCCCCTTAGCACTTCATAACACTGAAACTCAATATCTGAAGTATGTGACGCAACTCACAGAATCAAGTGCTAGAAAATGTCATTCATTCAGCTAAAATCACCAGAAAAGGGAGAAGATTTATGAGCACCTTGCCCACTGTTAAACATGGGTGGATCTCTTATATATTGGCAACAAATATTGTAAAGGTAGAAGGAATAATCAGTTCTACCAAAAAATAAATTAAAAAAATCCTGTAGGCAGTGTCTAAGCATTCGTGAAGAAAGTCTGGAAATCAACCACAAACTACTTCAAGAAATTAAAGATTAAAATTTTGTAATGTTCTTTGCAGTTCCCAGACTTGAAAATTGCTGGGTTGATCTCAAACATTGTGGGTGGATGCAACAAAACCTTAAAGAGCTAGGAGCAGGGACACTGTAAGAAATTGTTGGCCACCCTTACAAAAACATTGATTTATCAATCTTCTCTCTCACATACAGATATAGAGAAATACACACAGAAACTCACAAGCAGACCCACACAGAGACATAGGGGTATAATTATTAAAGTTTGAGCAGACATATATATATATATATATATATATATATATATTAGTATATATATTAGGGCTGCATGATTAATCGCGATTTTTTCCTAAATAAAAAAAAATCCTCAGAAGTGACTGTAATATTGATTTGTTTGTGATTTCTTGCAAACCAGCTCCATCTAGTGGTTGCTTTTAGCACACATTTGTAAAATGGCCTTTTTACTTTCACTTTCTGTTCTGAGAAGCAGCCGATCAATCTAGAAATCTAAAAGCAGAGCCCATGCAGGAATGAAGAGCAGAGAAAGCCACTTACTTATATTTCCCCCTAGGGACGTCTGTAGTCTGAAACTTAGGGTATGTAAACATTATGGAACCTCTCACACAATCTCAACGCTCCTCTGAGAAACAGCTTAAATACATAACAGATGCAGTTAACCCCAAGGCTCCCAAAAAGGCTAAAACTGCAGTCCCCTCTGCTGCTGGGTTAACTGCATCTACAATGTTTTTTTATTTATATATATATATA
This sequence comes from Bombina bombina, assembly GCF_027579735.1. Taxonomy (NCBI): domain Eukaryota; kingdom Metazoa; phylum Chordata; class Amphibia; order Anura; family Bombinatoridae; genus Bombina; species Bombina bombina. Next base: position 235,914,346 of record NC_069505.1, on the reverse strand, counting down.
TATATATATATATATATATATATATATATATATATATATATATATATATATATATATATCTGTGTGCAACTGTGTATGTGATTGTATATTATATATGTGTGTGTGTGTGTGTGTATGTATATGTATATATATAATATATATATATATATATATATATATATATATATATATATATATATATATATATATATATATATATATATAGTGTGTTTATATATAATTGTGTGTGTATGGCTTATACAGCTTCATTTGTTAATCATACCACTGTCCACAGTTAGAATGACTGTCCAAGAAAACAT